>NW_028122826.1:0-148070 GCF_965194805.1 Balaenoptera borealis | reverse complement strand
GTGGTTGTGATTGATTGACTGGTAGCTCAATGTTTCCCTTTTCAAAGCACCTACATTGTGTTTTCATTAGTGGCTCTTTACATGCCCCCCCTTACCACCGAGGGTACGCATTTCTCCACACTCCCTTCACCGTTTATTTTTTGCAGCACTTTTCCTAATGGCCATTGTGACTGCTGCGAGCTGATAGGTTTTTGTAATATGGGTATGCATGTCATTAAAATTTTTAAAATTCATCATATTCCTACGCCTTTTTCTTTTCTCTTAAAAGAAAAAACCGTGAGTACAATATAGCTCTTGAAATTGTCTTCTTCGAAGGTTGCCCTCTTCTGAATTTTTTGGTCGATTTTTGACCCCAGAAATTTTCTGGAGGGCAGGCGCCATTTACAGAACTGCAAGTTGGTGAAAATTTAGTGACCTTTTGCAGTGGGTTCAAAGCTGCTGTTGTGGGAAACGTCCACAAGGAGGTAGCATTTCTCCATTCCCCAATCTGGGTACTAGGGCAGCAGAGCCTTTCTGGAAGTCATTGTCCTAGGTTGTAAATTAGAATGGAATTTGCCAGGAGAAATCCCATAAGTTTATGTCTCATTACTTCTTCTTGGTTTTTAAAATTTTTTTAATCTGGGTAAAGTTTAGAAAATTGTTTGTCCTAGGTGTACACAATCTGGTTCATTTGTACATTATGTATGTCTATTAATGTACAGATCCCCTTCCCATGTAAAATATTACACTGTTCCGTCGACCTCCCTTGCTATATGTTCGGTCTTTTTGATACATGTATATAATATGTATTTGTATATGTATAGTCACACTAATCTTCATTTCTCAATTTCCCCCCTCCTTTCCTTTTAGATGAGCATAGTTTGTTTTCTACGCCTGTGAGTGTCTTTCTCTTTGGAAATATGTTCATCTGTGTCAGTTATTAGATAATGCCGTACGTGATAATATGGGATATAGGTCTTTTGCTTTCCGACCTACTTCATGTTTGTGATTATCTCCAGGCTCATCTATGGTGCCTCAAAGAGCAGTGCTTTAATGTTTTCCATGGCTAATATTCCATTGTGTACATGGACCACTTCTTCTTGGTGCATTTCTCTGTTGATGGACATTTTCGTTGCTTCCAAGCGTTGCCTATGGTAAATATTGCTGGAGTGCAGGATTGCCAGCCTGCGATTTTTGATTTTCATTCTCTCAGGTGATAGACCCAGCAGTGGGTATGATTGATTGACTGGTATGGTAGCTCAACGTTTACCTTTTCAAGGCACCTCAATTGTGCTGTCATTAGTGGCTCTTACCACGTCCCCCTTAGAATCGAGGGTACGCATTTCTCCACAATCACGTCAGCATTTCTTGTTTGCAGCATTTTTGTTGATGGCCATTCTGACTGGGGTGAGCTGATAGGTTTTTGTAATTTGGGTTTACATGTCTGTAAAAATTCCTACAATTCATCATTTTTCCACGCCTTTTGCTTTTCTGTTAAAAGAAAAAAGAGTGTGAGTATAATATACCTCTTCAAATTTTCTTTTTGGAAGGTTGCACTCTAGAATTTTTTGGTCGATTTTCGACCTCAGTATTTTTTGGAGGGCAGGTGTCATTTACAGAACTGCAATTGGTGAACATTTAGTGACCTTTTGCAGTGGGTTTAAAGCTGCTGTTGTGGGAAACGGCCACAAGGATGCAGCATTTCTCCATTCCCAAATCGGGGTACTAGGGCAGCAGAGCCGTTCTGGAAGTCGTTTGCCTAGGTGGTCAATTTGAATGGAATGTGCCAGGAAAACCCCCCATAAGTTTATGTCTCATTACTCCTAGTTCGTTGTTTTAATTTTTTCAATTGGGGTAATGGTTAGAATGTTGCTTGTCCAAGGTGTACACACTCTGGTTCATCTACATATTCTATATACCTATTTATGTAGAGATCCTCTTCCCGTGTAAATTATTACAGAGTGTTCCGTAAACCTTCCTTGCTATATGGTCGGTCTTTTTGATATATGTATATAATATGTATTTGTATACATATGGTAACGCTAATCTTCATTTATCCATTCCCCCACCTTTCCTTTTAGATAAGCATAGTTTTTTTTTTAATAAGTCTGTGATGGACTTTCTCTGTGGAAATATGTTCATTTGTGTCAGTTATTAGAGAACGCCTATAAGTGATATCATGGGATATAGGACTTTTGCTTTCCGACTTACCTCATGTTCTGTGATTATCTCCAAGATCATCTATGGTGCCTCAAAGAGCAGTGTTTCATTGTTTTCCATGGCTAGTATTCATTGTGTACATGGGCCGCTTCTTCCTTTTCCTTTCATCTGTTGATGGACATTTTGGTTGCTTCACTGTCTTGTCTATTGTGAATAAGGCTGCAGTGCAGCTTTTGCAGCCCGGGTCTTCTTCATTCTGGTCTTCTCAGGTGAGAGGCCCATTGGTGCGCCTGCTGGATTGAATGGTACCTCAATTTTTCCTTTTCAACGCAGCTCCTTTCTGTTCTCATTATTAGCGTTTAACCCTTTTACATCTCACCAGCAGCTAGAGGGTACACAGTTCTCTAAAACCTCTTCAGCATTGACTGTTTGTAGACTTTTTGCCAATGGTCAGTCGACGGGTGTGAGTTGAGAACTTTTCGTAGATTAGATTGCATGAGTCTAATACTTCCTGAGGTTGAGCTTTTATCCATTTCCCTTTCTTTAAAAAGAGAGTGAGTAAAACTTACCTCTTCATACTAGCTTCGTGAACATTTTGCCTGTTTTGAATTTTTTTTATCCATTCCCTACCTCAGCACAATTTTGAGGGCAGGTGTCCTTTACAGCCCTGCGTCCTTGTGAATGAATGGTAAGTGACCATTAGCTGTGGGTTAAAAGCTGCTCTTGCGGGAATCGGCCACAAGGCGGCAGCATTTCTCCTTTACCAAATCTGGTTACTAGGGCAACAGAGCCTTACTGGAAGTGGTGTTCTAGGTTGCAAATTAGAATGGAATGTGCGAGGCAAAAGCCCTTTAAGTTTATGTCTCATTACTTCTTGTTGGTATTTTTTAACTTAATTTTTATTTTTTATCACAGCAAACTTGATTACAATGTTTTGTTTGTTCTAGGTGTGCAAGATGTGGTTCTTTCACACATATACATATATCTATTCTTCTTCGGATCCTTTTCCCATGTAGGTTATGACACAGTGTTGAGTAGTCTTCTCTTGGTATTGCGTAGGTCTTTGGTGATTATGTATTTCACGTGTGTTTGTGTCTCTCTGTTAACCTCAATATGGTAATGTATCCAATCCTCACACCTTTCCATTTGGTGAACCATAAGTTTTTTTAATGAATCTATGATAGTGTTTCTCTGTGGAAATACCTTTGTCTGTATCATTTTTTAGGTAACACCTATATGTGATATGATAGGCTATGTGTCTTTCGCTTTCTCACTTACTCCGAGTTGCGTGATTACTTCTAGACTCATCTATGGTGCTGCAAATGGCATTGTTTCATTTTTTCACTAGCTCATATTCCATCTGTACAGGTAGCAGTTCTTCTTTGTCCACCCATCTGTCGGTGGACTTTTTGGTTACTTCCATATCTTGGCCATTGTAATACTGTGCAATGCAGATTTGCGTGCCTGTGTCCTTCCAATTCTGTCTTCTTAGGTTATAGGTCCAGGAATAGGTCTGCTGGATCATATGGTAGCTCAATGTTTACCTTTTAAAGGCACCTCTATTCTGATCTCTTTAGTGGCTCTTTCCAGGTTACGTCCCACTTAAAGTGGAGGGTATGTATTTCTTCCCAGCACCTTCAGCATTTTATTCTTTGTAGTTTTTGCTGATGGTTATTCTGAGTGGTGTGAGCTGATACCTCTTTGTGGTTGAATTTGCATGTGTCTCATAATGCGTTGAAATTGAGCTTTAAGACTTGTCCTTTTTATTTTTCCAGCTGTGATTGGAGCTTATTTCTTCAAAGTGTTTTCTTAAAGTATGTGTCACCGTTTGAAATATTTTGGCCATGATCTCCCTCAAGACATTTTGAGGGCAGGTTTCATTTACAGCCCTGCAGTACTTGTTCATATGAAGTGACCATTAGCTCAGGCTTTAAACCTGCTTTTGCAGGTAACGGCCAGAGAGCGGCAGCCTTTCTACGTTCCCCTTGCTGCTACTAGGGAAACAGACCTACCGGTCCGTGGTGTTCTTCAGTTATAAATTAGAGTGCAATGTGCCCGGATAAACCCACAAATGTTGATGTCTCCTTGCTTTTCTTTGTTTTTAAATTTAATTTATATTTATTATTAATTAGAGTAATATTCCATTGTGTACGTGGACCACTTCTTCTTGGTGCATTCCTCGGTTGATGGACATTTTCATTGCTTCCAAGTGTTGGCTATGGTAAATATTGCTGGCGTACAGGTTTGCCAGCCTGTGACTTTTTGATTCTCATTTTCTCAGGTGATAGGCCAAGCAGTGGTTGTGATTGATTGACTGGTAGCTCAATGTTTCCCTTTTCAAAGCACCTACATTGTGTTTTCATTAGTGGCTCTTTACATGCCCCCCCTTACCACCGAGGGTACGCATTTCTCCACACTCCCTTCACCGTTTATTTTTTGCAGCACTTTTCCTAATGGCCATTGTGACTGCTGCGAGCTGATAGGTTTTTGTAATATGGGTATGCATGTCATTAAAATTTTTAAAATTCATCATATTCCTACGCCTTTTTCTTTTCTCTTAAAAGAAAAAACCGTGAGTACAATATAGCTCTTGAAATTGTCTTCTTCGAAGGTTGCCCTCTTCTGAATTTTTTGGTCGATTTTTGACCCCAGAAATTTTCTGGAGGGCAGGCGCCATTTACAGAACTGCAAGTTGGTGAAAATTTAGTGACCTTTTGCAGTGGGTTCAAAGCTGCTGTTGTGGGAAAACGTCCACAAGGAGGTAGCATTTCTCCATTCCCCAATCTGGGTACTAGGGCAGCAGAGCCTTTCTGGAAGTCATTGTCCTAGGTTGTAAATTAGAATGGAATTTGCCAGGAGAAATCCCCATAAGTTTATGTCTCATTACTTCTTCTTGGTTTTTAAAATTTTTTAATCTGGGTAAAGTTTAGAAAATTGTTTGTCCTAGGTGTACACAATCTGGTTCATTTGTACATTATGTATGTCTATTAATGTACAGATCCCCTTCCCATGTAAAATATTACACTGTTCCGTCGACCTCCCTTTTGCTATATGTTCGGTCTTTTGATACATGTATATAATATGTATTTGTATATGTATAGTCACACTAATCTTCATTTCTCAATTTCCCCCCTCCTTTCCTTTTAGATGAGCATAGTTTGTTTTCTACGCCTGTGAGTGTCTTTCTCTTTGGAAATATGTTCATCTGTGTCAGTTATTAGATAATGCCGTACGTGATAATATGGGATATAGGTCTTTTGCTTTCCGACCTACTTCATGTTTTGTGATTATCTCCAGGCTCATCTATGGTGCCTCAAAGAGCAGTGCTTTAATGTTTTCCATGGCTAATATTCCATTGTGTACATGGACCACTTCTTCTTGGTGCATTTCTCTGTTGATGGACATTTTCGTTGCTTCCAAGCGTTGCCTATGGTAAATATTGCTGGAGTGCAGGATTGCCAGCCTGCGATTTTTGATTTTCATTCTCTCAGGTGATAGACCCAGCAGTGGGTATGATTGATTGACTGGTATGGTAGCTCAACGTTTACCTTTTCAAGGCACCTCAATCAATTGTGCTGTCATTAGTGGCTCTTACCACGTCCCCCTTAGAATCGAGGGTACGCATTTCTCCACAATCACGTCAGCATTTCTTGTTTGCAGCATTTTTGTTGATGGCCATTCTGACTGGGGTGAGCTGATAGGTTTTGTAATTTGGGTTTACATGTCTGTAAAAATTCCTACAATTCATCATTTTTCCACGCCTTTTGCTTTTCTGTTAAAAGAAAAAGAGTGTGAGTATAATATACCTCTTCAAATTTCTTTTTGGAAGGTTGCACTCTAGAATTTTTTGGTCGATTTTCGACCTCAGTATTTTTTGGAGGGCAGGTGTCATTTACAGAACTGCAATTGGTGAACATTTAGTGACCTTTTGCAGTGGGTTTAAAGCTGCTGTTGTGGGAAACGGCCACAAGGATGCAGCATTTCTCCATTCCCAAATCGGGGTACTAGGGCAGCAGAGCCGTTCTGGAAGTCGTTTGCCTAGGTGGTCAATTTGAATGGAATGTGCCAGGAAAACCCCCCATAAGTTTATGTCTCATTACTCCTAGTTCGTTGTTTTAATTTTTTCAATTGGGGTAATGGTTAGAATGTTGCTTGTCCAAGGTGTACACACTCTGGTCATCTACATATTCTATATACCTATTTATGTAGAGATCCTCTTCCCGTGTAAATTATTACAGAGTGTTCCGTAAACCTTCCTTGCTATATGGTCGGTCTTTTTGATATATGTATATAATATGTATTTGTATACATATGGTAACGCTAATCTTCATTTATCCATTCCCCCACCTTTCCTTTTAGATAAGCATAGTTTTTTTTTTAATAAGTCTGTGATGGACTTTCTCTGTGGAAATATGTTCATTTGTGTCAGTTATTAGAGAACGCCTATAAGTGATATCATGGGATATAGGACTTTTGCTTTCCGACTTACCTCATGTTCTGTGATTATCTCCAAGATCATCTATGGTGCCTCAAAGAGCAGTGTTTCATTGTTTTCCATGGCTAGTATTCATTGTGTACATGGGCCGCTTCTTCCTTTTCCTTTCATCTGTTGATGGACATTTTGGTTGCTTCACTGTCTTGTCTATTGTGAATAAGGCTGCAGTGCAGCTTTTGCAGCCCGGGTCTTCTTCATTCTGGTCTTCTCAGGTGAGAGGCCCATTGGTGCGCCTGCTGGATTGAATGGTACCTCAATTTTTCCTTTTCAACGCAGCTCCTTTCTGTTCTCATTATTAGCGTTTAACCCTTTTACATCTCACCAGCAGCTAGAGGGTACACAGTTCTCTAAAACCTCTTCAGCATTGACTGTTTGTAGACTTTTTGCCAATGGTCAGTCGACGGGTGTGAGTTGAGAACTTTTCGTAGATTAGATTGCATGAGTCTAATACTTCCTGAGGTTGAGCTTTTATCCATTTCCCTTTCTTTAAAAAGAGAGTGAGTAAAACTTACCTCTTCATACTAGCTTCGTGAACATTTTGCCTGTTTTGAATTTTTTTTATCCATTCCCTACCTCAGCACAATTTTGAGGGCAGGTGTCCTTTACAGCCCTGCGTCCTTGTGAATGAATGGTAAGTGACCATTAGCTGTGGGTTAAAAGCTGCTCTTGCGGGAATCGGCCACAAGGCGGCAGCATTTCTCCTTTACCAAATCTGGTTACTAGGGCAACAGAGCCTTACTGGAAGTGGTGTTCTAGGTTGCAAATTAGAATGGAATGTGCGAGGCAAAAGCCCTTTAAGTTTATGTCTCATTACTTCTTGTTGGTATTTTTAACTTAATTTTTATTTTTTATCACAGCAAACTTGATTACAATGTTTTGTTTGTTCTAGGTGTGCAAGATGTGGTTCTTTCACACATATACATATATCTATTCTTCTTCGGATCCTTTTCCCATGTAGGTTATGACACAGTGTTGAGTAGTCTTCTCTTGGTATTGCGTAGGTCTTTGGTGATTATGTATTTCACGTGTGTTTGTGTCTCTCTGTTAACCTCAATATGGTAATGTATCCAATCCTCACACCTTTCCATTTGGTGAACCATAAGTTTTTTTAATGAATCTATGATAGTGTTTCTCTGTGGAAATACCTTTGTCTGTATCATTTTTTAGGTAACACCTATATGTGATATGATAGGCTATGTGTCTTTCGCTTTCTCACTTACTCCGAGTTGCGTGATTACTTCTAGACTCATCTATGGTGCTGCAAATGGCATTGTTTCATTTTTTCACTAGCTCATATTCCATCTGTACAGGTAGCAGTTCTTCTTTGTCCACCCATCTGTCGGTGGACTTTTTGGTTACTTCCATATCTTGGCCATTGTAATACTGTGCAATGCAGATTTGCGTGCCTGTGTCCTTCCAATTCTGTCTTCTTAGGTTATAGGTCCAGGAATAGGTCTGCTGGATCATATGGTAGCTCAATGTTTACCTTTTAAAGGCACCTCTATTCTGATCTCTTTAGTGGCTCTTTCCAGGTTACGTCCCACTTAAAGTGGAGGGTATGTATTTCTTCCCAGCACCTTCAGCATTTATTCTTTGTAGTTTTTGCTGATGGTTATTCTGAGTGGTGTGAGCTGATACCTCTTTGTGGTTGAATTTGCATGTGTCTCATAATGCGTTGAAATTGAGCTTTAAGACTTGTCCTTTTTATTTTTCCAGCTGTGATTGGAGCTTATTTCTTCAAAGTGTTTTCTTAAAGTATGTGTCACCGTTTGAAATATTTTGGCCATGATCTCCCTCAAGACATTTTGAGGGCAGGTTTCATTTACAGCCCTGCAGTACTTGTTCATATGAAGTGACCATTAGCTCAGGCTTTAAACCTGCTTTTGCAGGTAACGGCCAGAGAGCGGCAGCCTTTCTACGTTCCCCTTGCTGCTACTAGGGAAACAGACCTACCGGTCCGTGGTGTTCTTCAGTTATAAATTAGAGTGCAATGTGCCCGGATAAACCCACAAATGTTGATGTCTCCTTGCTTTTCTTTGTTTTTAAATTTAATTTATATTTATTATTAATTAGAGTAATATTCCATTGTGTACGTGGACCACTTCTTCTTGGTGCATTCCTCGGTTGATGGACATTTTCATTGCTTCCAAGTGTTGGCTATGGTAAATATTGCTGGCGTACAGGTTTGCCAGCCTGTGACTTTTTGATTCTCATTTTCTCAGGTGATAGGCCAAGCAGTGGTTGTGATTGATTGACTGGTAGCTCAATGTTTCCCTTTTCAAAGCACCTACATTGTGTTTTCATTAGTGGCTCTTTACATGCCCCCCCTTACCACCGAGGGTACGCATTTCTCCACACTCCCTTCACCGTTTATTTTTTGCAGCACTTTTCCTAATGGCCATTGTGACTGCTGCGAGCTGATAGGTTTTTGTAATATGGGTATGCATGTCATTAAAATTTTTAAAATTCATCATATTCCTACGCCTTTTTCTTTTCTCTTAAAAGAAAAAACCGTGAGTACAATATAGCTCTTGAAATTGTCTTCTTCGAAGGTTGCCCTCTTCTGAATTTTTTGGTCGATTTTTGACCCCAGAAATTTTCTGGAGGGCAGGCGCCATTTACAGAACTGCAAGTTGGTGAAAATTTAGTGACCTTTTGCAGTGGGTTCAAAGCTGCTGTTGTGGGAAACGTCCACAAGGAGGTAGCATTTCTCCATTCCCCAATCTGGGTACTAGGGCAGCAGAGCCTTTCTGGAAGTCATTGTCCTAGGTTGTAAATTAGAATGGAATTTGCCAGGAGAAATCCCCATAAGTTTATGTCTCATTACTTCTTCTTGGTTTTTAAAATTTTTTTAATCTGGGTAAAGTTTAGAAAATTGTTTGTCCTAGGTGTACACAATCTGGTTCATTTGTACATTATGTATGTCTATTAATGTACAGATCCCCTTCCCATGTAAAATATTACACTGTTCCGTCGACCTCCCTTTTGCTATATGTTCGGTCTTTTTGATACATGTATATAATATGTATTTGTATATGTATAGTCACACTAATCTTCATTTCTCAATTTCCCCCCTCCTTTCCTTTTAGATGAGCATAGTTTGTTTTCTACGCCTGTGAGTGTCTTTCTCTTTGGAAATATGTTCATCTGTGTCAGTTATTAGATAATGCCGTACGTGATAATATGGGATATAGGTCTTTTGCTTTCCGACCTACTTCATGTTTTGTGATTATCTCCAGGCTCATCTATGGTGCCTCAAAGAGCAGTGCTTTAATGTTTTCCATGGCTAATATTCCATTGTGTACATGGACCACTTCTTCTTGGTGCATTTCTCTGTTGATGGACATTTTCGTTGCTTCCAAGCGTTGCCTATGGTAAATATTGCTGGAGTGCAGGATTGCCAGCCTGCGATTTTTGATTTTCATTCTCTCAGGTGATAGACCCAGCAGTGGGTATGATTGATTGACTGGTATGGTAGCTCAACGTTTACCTTTTCAAGGCACCTCAATTGTGCTGTCATTAGTGGCTCTTACCACGTCCCCCTTAGAATCGAGGGTACGCATTTCTCCACAATCACGTCAGCATTTCTTGTTTGCAGCATTTTTGTTGATGGCCATTCTGACTGGGGTGAGCTGATAGGTTTTTGTAATTTGGGTTTACATGTCTGTAAAAATTCCTACAATTCATCATTTTTCCACGCCTTTTGCTTTTCTGTTAAAAGAAAAAAGAGTGTGAGTATAATATACCTCTTCAAATTTTCTTTTTGGAAGGTTGCACTCTAGAATTTTTTGGTCGATTTTCGACCTCAGTATTTTTTGGAGGGCAGGTGTCATTTACAGAACTGCAATTGGTGAACATTTAGTGACCTTTTGCAGTGGGTTTAAAGCTGCTGTTGTGGGAAACGGCCACAAGGATGCAGCATTTCTCCATTCCCAAATCGGGGTACTAGGGCAGCAGAGCCGTTCTGGAAGTCGTTTGCCTAGGTGGTCAATTTGAATGGAATGTGCCAGGAAAACCCCCCATAAGTTTATGTCTCATTACTCCTAGTTCGTTGTTTTAATTTTTTCAATTGGGGTAATGGTTAGAATGTTGCTTGTCCAAGGTGTACACACTCTGGTTCATCTACATATTCTATATACCTATTTATGTAGAGATCCTCTTCCCGTGTAAATTATTACAGAGTGTTCCGTAAACCTTCCTTGCTATATGGTCGGTCTTTTTGATATATGTATATAATATGTATTTGTATACATATGGTAACGCTAATCTTCATTTATCCATTCCCCCACCTTTCCTTTTAGATAAGCATAGTTTTTTTTTTAATAAGTCTGTGATGGACTTTCTCTGTGGAAATATGTTCATTTGTGTCAGTTATTAGAGAACGCCTATAAGTGATATCATGGGATATAGGACTTTTGCTTTCCGACTTACCTCATGTTCTGTGATTATCTCCAAGATCATCTATGGTGCCTCAAAGAGCAGTGTTTCATTGTTTTCCATGGCTAGTATTCATTGTGTACATGGGCCGCTTCTTCCTTTTCCTTTCATCTGTTGATGGACATTTTGGTTGCTTCACTGTCTTGTCTATTGTGAATAAGGCTGCAGTGCAGCTTTTGCAGCCCGGGTCTTCTTCATTCTGGTCTTCTCAGGTGAGAGGCCCATTGGTGCGCCTGCTGGATTGAATGGTACCTCAATTTTTCCTTTTCAACGCAGCTCCTTTCTGTTCTCATTATTAGCGTTTAACCCTTTTACATCTCACCAGCAGCTAGAGGGTACACAGTTCTCTAAAACCTCTTCAGCATTGACTGTTTGTAGACTTTTTGCCAATGGTCAGTCGACGGGTGTGAGTTGAGAACTTTTCGTAGATTAGATTGCATGAGTCTAATACTTCCTGAGGTTGAGCTTTTATCCATTTCCCTTTCTTTAAAAAGAGAGTGAGTAAAACTTACCTCTTCATACTAGCTTCGTGAACATTTTGCCTGTTTTGAATTTTTTTTATCCATTCCCTACCTCAGCACAATTTTGAGGGCAGGTGTCCTTTACAGCCCTGCGTCCTTGTGAATGAATGGTAAGTGACCATTAGCTGTGGGTTAAAAGCTGCTCTTGCGGGAATCGGCCACAAGGCGGCAGCATTTCTCCTTTACCAAATCTGGTTACTAGGGCAACAGAGCCTTACTGGAAGTGGTGTTCTAGGTTGCAAATTAGAATGGAATGTGCGAGGCAAAAGCCCTTTAAGTTTATGTCTCATTACTTCTTGTTGGTATTTTTAACTTAATTTTTATTTTTTATCACAGCAAACTTGATTACAATGTTTTGTTTGTTCTAGGTGTGCAAGATGTGGTTCTTTCACACATATACATATATCTATTCTTCTTCGGATCCTTTTCCCATGTAGGTTATGACACAGTGTTGAGTAGTCTTCTCTTGGTATTGCGTAGGTCTTTGGTGATTATGTATTTCACGTGTGTTTGTGTCTCTCTGTTAACCTCAATATGGTAATGTATCCAATCCTCACACCTTTCCATTTGGTGAACCATAAGTTTTTTTAATGAATCTATGATAGTGTTTCTCTGTGGAAATACCTTTGTCTGTATCATTTTTTAGGTAACACCTATATGTGATATGATAGGCTATGTGTCTTTCGCTTTCTCACTTACTCCGAGTTGCGTGATTACTTCTAGACTCATCTATGGTGCTGCAAATGGCATTGTTTCATTTTTTCACTAGCTCATATTCCATCTGTACAGGTAGCAGTTCTTCTTTGTCCACCCATCTGTCGGTGGACTTTTTGGTTACTTCCATATCTTGGCCATTGTAATACTGTGCAATGCAGATTTGCGTGCCTGTGTCCTTCCAATTCTGTCTTCTTAGGTTATAGGTCCAGGAATAGGTCTGCTGGATCATATGGTAGCTCAATGTTTACCTTTTAAAGGCACCTCTATTCTGATCTCTTTAGTGGCTCTTTCCAGGTTACGTCCCACTTAAAGTGGAGGGTATGTATTTCTTCCCAGCACCTTCAGCATTTATTCTTTGTAGTTTTTGCTGATGGTTATTCTGAGTGGTGTGAGCTGATACCTCTTTGTGGTTGAATTTGCATGTGTCTCATAATGCGTTGAAATTGAGCTTTAAGACTTGTCCTTTTTATTTTTCCAGCTGTGATTGGAGCTTATTTCTTCAAAGTGTTTTCTTAAAGTATGTGTCACCGTTTGAAATATTTTGGCCATGATCTCCCTCAAGACATTTTGAGGGCAGGTTTCATTTACAGCCCTGCAGTACTTGTTCATATGAAGTGACCATTAGCTCAGGCTTTAAACCTGCTTTTGCAGGTAACGGCCAGAGAGCGGCAGCCTTTCTACGTTCCCCTTGCTGCTACTAGGGAAACAGACCTACCGGTCCGTGGTGTTCTTCAGTTATAAATTAGAGTGCAATGTGCCCGGATAAACCCACAAATGTTGATGTCTCCTTGCTTTTCTTTGTTTTTAAATTTAATTTATATTTATTATTAATTAGAGTAATATTCCATTGTGTACGTGGACCACTTCTTCTTGGTGCATTCCTCGGTTGATGGACATTTTCATTGCTTCCAAGTGTTGGCTATGGTAAATATTGCTGGCGTACAGGTTTGCCAGCCTGTGACTTTTTGATTCTCATTTTCTCAGGTGATAGGCCAAGCAGTGGTTGTGATTGATTGACTGGTAGCTCAATGTTTCCCTTTTCAAAGCACCTACATTGTGTTTTCATTAGTGGCTCTTTACATGCCCCCCCTTACCACCGAGGGTACGCATTTCTCCACACTCCCTTCACCGTTTATTTTTTGCAGCACTTTTCCTAATGGCCATTGTGACTGCTGCGAGCTGATAGGTTTTTGTAATATGGGTATGCATGTCATTAAAATTTTTAAAATTCATCATATTCCTACGCCTTTTTCTTTTCTCTTAAAAGAAAAAACCGTGAGTACAATATAGCTCTTGAAATTGTCTTCTTCGAAGGTTGCCCTCTTCTGAATTTTTTGGTCGATTTTTGACCCCAGAAATTTTCTGGAGGGCAGGCGCCATTTACAGAACTGCAAGTTGGTGAAAATTTAGTGACCTTTTGCAGTGGGTTCAAAGCTGCTGTTGTGGGAAACGTCCACAAGGAGGTAGCATTTCTCCATTCCCCAATCTGGGTACTAGGGCAGCAGAGCCTTTCTGGAAGTCATTGTCCTAGGTTGTAAATTAGAATGGAATTTGCCAGGAGAAATCCCCATAAGTTTATGTCTCATTACTTCTTCTTGGTTTTTAAAATTTTTTTAATCTGGGTAAAGTTTAGAAAATTGTTTGTCCTAGGTGTACACAATCTGGTTCATTTGTACATTATGTATGTCTATTAATGTACAGATCCCCTTCCCATGTAAAATATTACACTGTTCCGTCGACCTCCCTTTTGCTATATGTTCGGTCTTTTTGATACATGTATATAATATGTATTTGTATATGTATAGTCACACTAATCTTCATTTCTCAATTTCCCCCCTCCTTTCCTTTTAGATGAGCATAGTTTGTTTTCTACGCCTGTGAGTGTCTTTCTCTTTGGAAATATGTTCATCTGTGTCAGTTATTAGATAATGCCGTACGTGATAATATGGGATATAGGTCTTTTGCTTTCCGACCTACTTCATGTTTTGTGATTATCTCCAGGCTCATCTATGGTGCCTCAAAGAGCAGTGCTTTAATGTTTTCCATGGCTAATATTCCATTGTGTACATGGACCACTTCTTCTTGGTGCATTTCTCTGTTGATGGACATTTTCGTTGCTTCCAAGCGTTGCCTATGGTAAATATTGCTGGAGTGCAGGATTGCCAGCCTGCGATTTTTGATTTTCATTCTCTCAGGTGATAGACCCAGCAGTGGGTATGATTGATTGACTGGTATGGTAGCTCAACGTTTACCTTTTCAAGGCACCTCAATTGTGCTGTCATTAGTGGCTCTTACCACGTCCCCCTTAGAATCGAGGGTACGCATTTCTCCACAATCACGTCAGCATTTCTTGTTTGCAGCATTTTTGTTGATGGCCATTCTGACTGGGGTGAGCTGATAGGTTTTTGTAATTTGGGTTTACATGTCTGTAAAAATTCCTACAATTCATCATTTTTCCACGCCTTTTGCTTTTCTGTTAAAAGAAAAAAGAGTGTGAGTATAATATACCTCTTCAAATTTTCTTTTTGGAAGGTTGCACTCTAGAATTTTTTGGTCGATTTTCGACCTCAGTATTTTTTGGAGGGCAGGTGTCATTTACAGAACTGCAATTGGTGAACATTTAGTGACCTTTTGCAGTGGGTTTAAAGCTGCTGTTGTGGGAAACGGCCACAAGGATGCAGCATTTCTCCATTCCCAAATCGGGGTACTAGGGCAGCAGAGCCGTTCTGGAAGTCGTTTGCCTAGGTGGTCAATTTGAATGGAATGTGCCAGGAAAACCCCCCATAAGTTTATGTCTCATTACTCCTAGTTCGTTGTTTTAATTTTTTCAATTGGGGTAATGGTTAGAATGTTGCTTGTCCAAGGTGTACACACTCTGGTTCATCTACATATTCTATATACCTATTTATGTAGAGATCCTCTTCCCGTGTAAATTATTACAGAGTGTTCCGTAAACCTTCCTTGCTATATGGTCGGTCTTTTTGATATATGTATATAATATGTATTTGTATACATATGGTAACGCTAATCTTCATTTATCCATTCCCCCACCTTTCCTTTTAGATAAGCATAGTTTTTTTTTTAATAAGTCTGTGATGGACTTTCTCTGTGGAAATATGTTCATTTGTGTCAGTTATTAGAGAACGCCTATAAGTGATATCATGGGATATAGGACTTTTGCTTTCCGACTTACCTCATGTTCTGTGATTATCTCCAAGATCATCTATGGTGCCTCAAAGAGCAGTGTTTCATTGTTTTCCATGGCTAGTATTCATTGTGTACATGGGCCGCTTCTTCCTTTTCCTTTCATCTGTTGATGGACATTTTGGTTGCTTCACTGTCTTGTCTATTGTGAATAAGGCTGCAGTGCAGCTTTTGCAGCCCGGGTCTTCTTCATTCTGGTCTTCTCAGGTGAGAGGCCCATTGGTGCGCCTGCTGGATTGAATGGTACCTCAATTTTTCCTTTTCAACGCAGCTCCTTTCTGTTCTCATTATTAGCGTTTAACCCTTTTACATCTCACCAGCAGCTAGAGGGTACACAGTTCTCTAAAACCTCTTCAGCATTGACTGTTTGTAGACTTTTTGCCAATGGTCAGTCGACGGGTGTGAGTTGAGAACTTTTCGTAGATTAGATTGCATGAGTCTAATACTTCCTGAGGTTGAGCTTTTATCCATTTCCCTTTCTTTAAAAAGAGAGTGAGTAAAACTTACCTCTTCATACTAGCTTCGTGAACATTTTGCCTGTTTTGAATTTTTTTTATCCATTCCCTACCTCAGCACAATTTTGAGGGCAGGTGTCCTTTACAGCCCTGCGTCCTTGTGAATGAATGGTAAGTGACCATTAGCTGTGGGTTAAAAGCTGCTCTTGCGGGAATCGGCCACAAGGCGGCAGCATTTCTCCTTTACCAAATCTGGTTACTAGGGCAACAGAGCCTTACTGGAAGTGGTGTTCTAGGTTGCAAATTAGAATGGAATGTGCGAGGCAAAAGCCCTTTAAGTTTATGTCTCATTACTTCTTGTTGGTATTTTTAACTTAATTTTTATTTTTTATCACAGCAAACTTGATTACAATGTTTTGTTTGTTCTAGGTGTGCAAGATGTGGTTCTTTCACACATATACATATATCTATTCTTCTTCGGATCCTTTTCCCATGTAGGTTATGACACAGTGTTGAGTAGTCTTCTCTTGGTATTGCGTAGGTCTTTGGTGATTATGTATTTCACGTGTGTTTGTGTCTCTCTGTTAACCTCAATATGGTAATGTATCCAATCCTCACACCTTTCCATTTGGTGAACCATAAGTTTTTTTAATGAATCTATGATAGTGTTTCTCTGTGGAAATACCTTTGTCTGTATCATTTTTTAGGTAACACCTATATGTGATATGATAGGCTATGTGTCTTTCGCTTTCTCACTTACTCCGAGTTGCGTGATTACTTCTAGACTCATCTATGGTGCTGCAAATGGCATTGTTTCATTTTTTCACTAGCTCATATTCCATCTGTACAGGTAGCAGTTCTTCTTTGTCCACCCATCTGTCGGTGGACTTTTTGGTTACTTCCATATCTTGGCCATTGTAATACTGTGCAATGCAGATTTGCGTGCCTGTGTCCTTCCAATTCTGTCTTCTTAGGTTATAGGTCCAGGAATAGGTCTGCTGGATCATATGGTAGCTCAATGTTTACCTTTTAAAGGCACCTCTATTCTGATCTCTTTAGTGGCTCTTTCCAGGTTACGTCCCACTTAAAGTGGAGGGTATGTATTTCTTCCCAGCACCTTCAGCATTTATTCTTTGTAGTTTTTGCTGATGGTTATTCTGAGTGGTGTGAGCTGATACCTCTTTGTGGTTGAATTTGCATGTGTCTCATAATGCGTTGAAATTGAGCTTTAAGACTTGTCCTTTTTATTTTTCCAGCTGTGATTGGAGCTTATTTCTTCAAAGTGTTTTCTTAAAGTATGTGTCACCGTTTGAAATATTTTGGCCATGATCTCCCTCAAGACATTTTGAGGGCAGGTTTCATTTACAGCCCTGCAGTACTTGTTCATATGAAGTGACCATTAGCTCAGGCTTTAAACCTGCTTTTGCAGGTAACGGCCAGAGAGCGGCAGCCTTTCTACGTTCCCCTTGCTGCTACTAGGGAAACAGACCTACCGGTCCGTGGTGTTCTTCAGTTATAAATTAGAGTGCAATGTGCCCGGATAAACCCACAAATGTTGATGTCTCCTTGCTTTTCTTTGTTTTTAAATTTAATTTATATTTATTATTAATTAGAGTAATATTCCATTGTGTACGTGGACCACTTCTTCTTGGTGCATTCCTCGGTTGATGGACATTTTCATTGCTTCCAAGTGTTGGCTATGGTAAATATTGCTGGCGTACAGGTTTGCCAGCCTGTGACTTTTTGATTCTCATTTTCTCAGGTGATAGGCCAAGCAGTGGTTGTGATTGATTGACTGGTAGCTCAATGTTTCCCTTTTCAAAGCACCTACATTGTGTTTTCATTAGTGGCTCTTTACATGCCCCCCCTTACCACCGAGGGTACGCATTTCTCCACACTCCCTTCACCGTTTATTTTTTGCAGCACTTTTCCTAATGGCCATTGTGACTGCTGCGAGCTGATAGGTTTTTGTAATATGGGTATGCATGTCATTAAAATTTTTAAAATTCATCATATTCCTACGCCTTTTTCTTTTCTCTTAAAAGAAAAAACCGTGAGTACAATATAGCTCTTGAAATTGTCTTCTTCGAAGGTTGCCCTCTTCTGAATTTTTTGGTCGATTTTTGACCCCAGAAATTTTCTGGAGGGCAGGCGCCATTTACAGAACTGCAAGTTGGTGAAAATTTAGTGACCTTTTGCAGTGGGTTCAAAGCTGCTGTTGTGGGAAACGTCCACAAGGAGGTAGCATTTCTCCATTCCCCAATCTGGGTACTAGGGCAGCAGAGCCTTTCTGGAAGTCATTGTCCTAGGTTGTAAATTAGAATGGAATTTGCCAGGAGAAATCCCCATAAGTTTATGTCTCATTACTTCTTCTTGGTTTTTAAAATTTTTTTAATCTGGGTAAAGTTTAGAAAATTGTTTGTCCTAGGTGTACACAATCTGGTTCATTTGTACATTATGTATGTCTATTAATGTACAGATCCCCTTCCCATGTAAAATATTACACTGTTCCGTCGACCTCCCTTTTGCTATATGTTCGGTCTTTTTGATACATGTATATAATATGTATTTGTATATGTATAGTCACACTAATCTTCATTTCTCAATTTCCCCCCTCCTTTCCTTTTAGATGAGCATAGTTTGTTTTCTACGCCTGTGAGTGTCTTTCTCTTTGGAAATATGTTCATCTGTGTCAGTTATTAGATAATGCCGTACGTGATAATATGGGATATAGGTCTTTTGCTTTCCGACCTACTTCATGTTTTGTGATTATCTCCAGGCTCATCTATGGTGCCTCAAAGAGCAGTGCTTTAATGTTTTCCATGGCTAATATTCCATTGTGTACATGGACCACTTCTTCTTGGTGCATTTCTCTGTTGATGGACATTTTCGTTGCTTCCAAGCGTTGCCTATGGTAAATATTGCTGGAGTGCAGGATTGCCAGCCTGCGATTTTTGATTTTCATTCTCTCAGGTGATAGACCCAGCAGTGGGTATGATTGATTGACTGGTATGGTAGCTCAACGTTTACCTTTTCAAGGCACCTCAATTGTGCTGTCATTAGTGGCTCTTACCACGTCCCCCTTAGAATCGAGGGTACGCATTTCTCCACAATCACGTCAGCATTTCTTGTTTGCAGCATTTTTGTTGATGGCCATTCTGACTGGGGTGAGCTGATAGGTTTTTGTAATTTGGGTTTACATGTCTGTAAAAATTCCTACAATTCATCATTTTTCCACGCCTTTTGCTTTTCTGTTAAAAGAAAAAAGAGTGTGAGTATAATATACCTCTTCAAATTTTCTTTTTGGAAGGTTGCACTCTAGAATTTTTTGGTCGATTTTCGACCTCAGTATTTTTTGGAGGGCAGGTGTCATTTACAGAACTGCAATTGGTGAACATTTAGTGACCTTTTGCAGTGGGTTTAAAGCTGCTGTTGTGGGAAACGGCCACAAGGATGCAGCATTTCTCCATTCCCAAATCGGGGTACTAGGGCAGCAGAGCCGTTCTGGAAGTCGTTTGCCTAGGTGGTCAATTTGAATGGAATGTGCCAGGAAAACCCCCCATAAGTTTATGTCTCATTACTCCTAGTTCGTTGTTTTAATTTTTTCAATTGGGGTAATGGTTAGAATGTTGCTTGTCCAAGGTGTACACACTCTGGTTCATCTACATATTCTATATACCTATTTATGTAGAGATCCTCTTCCCGTGTAAATTATTACAGAGTGTTCCGTAAACCTTCCTTGCTATATGGTCGGTCTTTTTGATATATGTATATAATATGTATTTGTATACATATGGTAACGCTAATCTTCATTTATCCATTCCCCCACCTTTCCTTTTAGATAAGCATAGTTTTTTTTTTAATAAGTCTGTGATGGACTTTCTCTGTGGAAATATGTTCATTTGTGTCAGTTATTAGAGAACGCCTATAAGTGATATCATGGGATATAGGACTTTTGCTTTCCGACTTACCTCATGTTCTGTGATTATCTCCAAGATCATCTATGGTGCCTCAAAGAGCAGTGTTTCATTGTTTTCCATGGCTAGTATTCATTGTGTACATGGGCCGCTTCTTCCTTTTCCTTTCATCTGTTGATGGACATTTTGGTTGCTTCACTGTCTTGTCTATTGTGAATAAGGCTGCAGTGCAGCTTTTGCAGCCCGGGTCTTCTTCATTCTGGTCTTCTCAGGTGAGAGGCCCATTGGTGCGCCTGCTGGATTGAATGGTACCTCAATTTTTCCTTTTCAACGCAGCTCCTTTCTGTTCTCATTATTAGCGTTTAACCCTTTTACATCTCACCAGCAGCTAGAGGGTACACAGTTCTCTAAAACCTCTTCAGCATTGACTGTTTGTAGACTTTTTGCCAATGGTCAGTCGACGGGTGTGAGTTGAGAACTTTTCGTAGATTAGATTGCATGAGTCTAATACTTCCTGAGGTTGAGCTTTTATCCATTTCCCTTTCTTTAAAAAGAGAGTGAGTAAAACTTACCTCTTCATACTAGCTTCGTGAACATTTTGCCTGTTTTGAATTTTTTTTATCCATTCCCTACCTCAGCACAATTTTGAGGGCAGGTGTCCTTTACAGCCCTGCGTCCTTGTGAATGAATGGTAAGTGACCATTAGCTGTGGGTTAAAAGCTGCTCTTGCGGGAATCGGCCACAAGGCGGCAGCATTTCTCCTTTACCAAATCTGGTTACTAGGGCAACAGAGCCTTACTGGAAGTGGTGTTCTAGGTTGCAAATTAGAATGGAATGTGCGAGGCAAAAGCCCTTTAAGTTTATGTCTCATTACTTCTTGTTGGTATTTTTAACTTAATTTTTATTTTTTATCACAGCAAACTTGATTACAATGTTTTGTTTGTTCTAGGTGTGCAAGATGTGGTTCTTTCACACATATACATATATCTATTCTTCTTCGGATCCTTTTCCCATGTAGGTTATGACACAGTGTTGAGTAGTCTTCTCTTGGTATTGCGTAGGTCTTTGGTGATTATGTATTTCACGTGTGTTTGTGTCTCTCTGTTAACCTCAATATGGTAATGTATCCAATCCTCACACCTTTCCATTTGGTGAACCATAAGTTTTTTTAATGAATCTATGATAGTGTTTCTCTGTGGAAATACCTTTGTCTGTATCATTTTTTAGGTAACACCTATATGTGATATGATAGGCTATGTGTCTTTCGCTTTCTCACTTACTCCGAGTTGCGTGATTACTTCTAGACTCATCTATGGTGCTGCAAATGGCATTGTTTCATTTTTTCACTAGCTCATATTCCATCTGTACAGGTAGCAGTTCTTCTTTGTCCACCCATCTGTCGGTGGACTTTTTGGTTACTTCCATATCTTGGCCATTGTAATACTGTGCAATGCAGATTTGCGTGCCTGTGTCCTTCCAATTCTGTCTTCTTAGGTTATAGGTCCAGGAATAGGTCTGCTGGATCATATGGTAGCTCAATGTTTACCTTTTAAAGGCACCTCTATTCTGATCTCTTTAGTGGCTCTTTCCAGGTTACGTCCCACTTAAAGTGGAGGGTATGTATTTCTTCCCAGCACCTTCAGCATTTATTCTTTGTAGTTTTTGCTGATGGTTATTCTGAGTGGTGTGAGCTGATACCTCTTTGTGGTTGAATTTGCATGTGTCTCATAATGCGTTGAAATTGAGCTTTAAGACTTGTCCTTTTTATTTTTCCAGCTGTGATTGGAGCTTATTTCTTCAAAGTGTTTTCTTAAAGTATGTGTCACCGTTTGAAATATTTTGGCCATGATCTCCCTCAAGACATTTTGAGGGCAGGTTTCATTTACAGCCCTGCAGTACTTGTTCATATGAAGTGACCATTAGCTCAGGCTTTAAACCTGCTTTTGCAGGTAACGGCCAGAGAGCGGCAGCCTTTCTACGTTCCCCTTGCTGCTACTAGGGAAACAGACCTACCGGTCCGTGGTGTTCTTCAGTTATAAATTAGAGTGCAATGTGCCCGGATAAACCCACAAATGTTGATGTCTCCTTGCTTTTCTTTGTTTTTAAATTTAATTTATATTTATTATTAATTAGAGTAATATTCCATTGTGTACGTGGACCACTTCTTCTTGGTGCATTCCTCGGTTGATGGACATTTTCATTGCTTCCAAGTGTTGGCTATGGTAAATATTGCTGGCGTACAGGTTTGCCAGCCTGTGACTTTTTGATTCTCATTTTCTCAGGTGATAGGCCAAGCAGTGGTTGTGATTGATTGACTGGTAGCTCAATGTTTCCCTTTTCAAAGCACCTACATTGTGTTTTCATTAGTGGCTCTTTACATGCCCCCCCTTACCACCGAGGGTACGCATTTCTCCACACTCCCTTCACCGTTTATTTTTTGCAGCACTTTTCCTAATGGCCATTGTGACTGCTGCGAGCTGATAGGTTTTTGTAATATGGGTATGCATGTCATTAAAATTTTTAAAATTCATCATATTCCTACGCCTTTTTCTTTTCTCTTAAAAGAAAAAACCGTGAGTACAATATAGCTCTTGAAATTGTCTTCTTCGAAGGTTGCCCTCTTCTGAATTTTTTGGTCGATTTTTGACCCCAGAAATTTTCTGGAGGGCAGGCGCCATTTACAGAACTGCAAGTTGGTGAAAATTTAGTGACCTTTTGCAGTGGGTTCAAAGCTGCTGTTGTGGGAAACGTCCACAAGGAGGTAGCATTTCTCCATTCCCCAATCTGGGTACTAGGGCAGCAGAGCCTTTCTGGAAGTCATTGTCCTAGGTTGTAAATTAGAATGGAATTTGCCAGGAGAAATCCCCATAAGTTTATGTCTCATTACTTCTTCTTGGTTTTTAAAATTTTTTTAATCTGGGTAAAGTTTAGAAAATTGTTTGTCCTAGGTGTACACAATCTGGTTCATTTGTACATTATGTATGTCTATTAATGTACAGATCCCCTTCCCATGTAAAATATTACACTGTTCCGTCGACCTCCCTTGCTATATGTTCGGTCTTTTTGATACATGTATATAATATGTATTTGTATATGTATAGTCACACTAATCTTCATTTCTCAATTTCCCCCCTCCTTTCCTTTTAGATGAGCATAGTTTGTTTTCTACGCCTGTGAGTGTCTTTCTCTTTGGAAATATGTTCATCTGTGTCAGTTATTAGATAATGCCGTACGTGATAATATGGGATATAGGTCTTTTGCTTTCCGACCTACTTCATGTTTTGTGATTATCTCCAGGCTCATCTATGGTGCCTCAAAGAGCAGTGCTTTAATGTTTTCCATGGCTAATATTCCATTGTGTACATGGACCACTTCTTCTTGGTGCATTTCTCTGTTGATGGACATTTTCGTTGCTTCCAAGCGTTGCCTATGGTAAATATTGCTGGAGTGCAGGATTGCCAGCCTGCGATTTTTGATTTTCATTCTCTCAGGTGATAGACCCAGCAGTGGGTATGATTGATTGACTGGTATGGTAGCTCAACGTTTACCTTTTCAAGGCACCTCAATTGTGCTGTCATTAGTGGCTCTTACCACGTCCCCCTTAGAATCGAGGGTACGCATTTCTCCACAATCACGTCAGCATTTCTTGTTTGCAGCATTTTTGTTGATGGCCATTCTGACTGGGGTGAGCTGATAGGTTTTTGTAATTTGGGTTTACATGTCTGTAAAAATTCCTACAATTCATCATTTTTCCACGCCTTTTGCTTTTCTGTTAAAAGAAAAAAGAGTGTGAGTATAATATACCTCTTCAAATTTTCTTTTTGGAAGGTTGCACTCTAGAATTTTTTGGTCGATTTTCGACCTCAGTATTTTTTGGAGGGCAGGTGTCATTTACAGAACTGCAATTGGTGAACATTTAGTGACCTTTTGCAGTGGGTTTAAAGCTGCTGTTGTGGGAAACGGCCACAAGGATGCAGCATTTCTCCATTCCCAAATCGGGGTACTAGGGCAGCAGAGCCGTTCTGGAAGTCGTTTGCCTAGGTGGTCAATTTGAATGGAATGTGCCAGGAAAACCCCCCATAAGTTTATGTCTCATTACTCCTAGTTCGTTGTTTTAATTTTTTCAATTGGGGTAATGGTTAGAATGTTGCTTGTCCAAGGTGTACACACTCTGGTTCATCTACATATTCTATATACCTATTTATGTAGAGATCCTCTTCCCGTGTAAATTATTACAGAGTGTTCCGTAAACCTTCCTTGCTATATGGTCGGTCTTTTTGATATATGTATATAATATGTATTTGTATACATATGGTAACGCTAATCTTCATTTATCCATTCCCCCACCTTTCCTTTTAGATAAGCATAGTTTTTTTTTTAGTAAGTCTGTGATGGACTTTCTCTGTGGAAATATGTTCATTTGTGTCAGTTATTAGAGAACGCCTATAAGTGATATCATGGGATATAGGACTTTTGCTTTCCGACTTACCTCATGTTCTGTGATTATCTCCAAGATCATCTATGGTGCCTCAAAGAGCAGTGTTTCATTGTTTTCCATGGCTAGTATTCATTGTGTACATGGGCCGCTTCTTCCTTTTCCTTTCATCTGTTGATGGACATTTTGGTTGCTTCACTGTCTTGTCTATTGTGAATAAGGCTGCAGTGCAGCTTTTGCAGCCCGGGTCTTCTTCATTCTGGTCTTCTCAGGTGAGAGGCCCATTGGTGCGCCTGCTGGATTGAATGGTACCTCAATTTTTCCTTTTCAACGCAGCTCCTTTCTGTTCTCATTATTAGCGTTTAACCCTTTTACATCTCACCAGCAGCTAGAGGGTACACAGTTCTCTAAAACCTCTTCAGCATTGACTGTTTGTAGACTTTTTGCCAATGGTCAGTCGACGGGTGTGAGTTGAGAACTTTTCGTAGATTAGATTGCATGAGTCTAATACTTCCTGAGGTTGAGCTTTTATCCATTTCCCTTTCTTTAAAAAGAGAGTGAGTAAAACTTACCTCTTCATACTAGCTTCGTGAACATTTTGCCTGTTTTGAATTTTTTTTATCCATTCCCTACCTCAGCACAATTTTGAGGGCAGGTGTCCTTTACAGCCCTGCGTCCTTGTGAATGAATGGTAAGTGACCATTAGCTGTGGGTTAAAAGCTGCTCTTGCGGGAATCGGCCACAAGGCGGCAGCATTTCTCCTTTACCAAATCTGGTTACTAGGGCAACAGAGCCTTACTGGAAGTGGTGTTCTAGGTTGCAAATTAGAATGGAATGTGCGAGGCAAAAGCCCTTTAAGTTTATGTCTCATTACTTCTTGTTGGTATTTTTAACTTAATTTTTATTTTTTATCACAGCAAACTTGATTACAATGTTTTGTTTGTTCTAGGTGTGCAAGATGTGGTTCTTTCACACATATACATATATCTATTCTTCTTCGGATCCTTTTCCCATGTAGGTTATGACACAGTGTTGAGTAGTCTTCTCTTGGTATTGCGTAGGTCTTTGGTGATTATGTATTTCACGTGTGTTTGTGTCTCTCTGTTAACCTCAATATGGTAATGTATCCAATCCTCACACCTTTCCATTTGGTGAACCATAAGTTTTTTTAATGAATCTATGATAGTGTTTCTCTGTGGAAATACCTTTGTCTGTATCATTTTTTAGGTAACACCTATATGTGATATGATAGGCTATGTGTCTTTCGCTTTCTCACTTACTCCGAGTTGCGTGATTACTTCTAGACTCATCTATGGTGCTGCAAATGGCATTGTTTCATTTTTTCACTAGCTCATATTCCATCTGTACAGGTAGCAGTTCTTCTTTGTCCACCCATCTGTCGGTGGACTTTTTGGTTACTTCCATATCTTGGCCATTGTAATACTGTGCAATGCAGATTTGCGTGCCTGTGTCCTTCCAATTCTGTCTTCTTAGGTTATAGGTCCAGGAATAGGTCTGCTGGATCATATGGTAGCTCAATGTTTACCTTTTAAAGGCACCTCTATTCTGATCTCTTTAGTGGCTCTTTCCAGGTTACGTCCCACTTAAAGTGGAGGGTATGTATTTCTTCCCAGCACCTTCAGCATTTATTCTTTGTAGTTTTTGCTGATGGTTATTCTGAGTGGTGTGAGCTGATACCTCTTTGTGGTTGAATTTGCATGTGTCTCATAATGCGTTGAAATTGAGCTTTAAGACTTGTCCTTTTTATTTTTCCAGCTGTGATTGGAGCTTATTTCTTCAAAGTGTTTTCTTAAAGTATGTGTCACCGTTTGAAATATTTTGGCCATGATCTCCCTCAAGACATTTTGAGGGCAGGTTTCATTTACAGCCCTGCAGTACTTGTTCATATGAAGTGACCATTAGCTCAGGCTTTAAACCTGCTTTTGCAGGTAACGGCCAGAGAGCGGCAGCCTTTCTACGTTCCCCTTGCTGCTACTAGGGAAACAGACCTACCGGTCCGTGGTGTTCTTCAGTTATAAATTAGAGTGCAATGTGCCCGGATAAACCCACAAATGTTGATGTCTCCTTGCTTTTCTTTGTTTTTAAATTTAATTTATATTTATTATTAATTAGAGTAATATTCCATTGTGTACGTGGACCACTTCTTCTTGGTGCATTCCTCGGTTGATGGACATTTTCATTGCTTCCAAGTGTTGGCTATGGTAAATATTGCTGGCGTACAGGTTTGCCAGCCTGTGACTTTTTGATTCTCATTTTCTCAGGTGATAGGCCAAGCAGTGGTTGTGATTGATTGACTGGTAGCTCAATGTTTCCCTTTTCAAAGCACCTACATTGTGTTTTCATTAGTGGCTCTTTACATGCCCCCCCTTACCACCGAGGGTACGCATTTCTCCACACTCCCTTCACCGTTTATTTTTTGCAGCACTTTTCCTAATGGCCATTGTGACTGCTGCGAGCTGATAGGTTTTTGTAATATGGGTATGCATGTCATTAAAATTTTTAAAATTCATCATATTCCTACGCCTTTTTCTTTTCTCTTAAAAGAAAAAACCGTGAGTACAATATAGCTCTTGAAATTGTCTTCTTCGAAGGTTGCCCTCTTCTGAATTTTTTGGTCGATTTTTGACCCCAGAAATTTTCTGGAGGGCAGGCGCCATTTACAGAACTGCAAGTTGGTGAAAATTTAGTGACCTTTTGCAGTGGGTTCAAAGCTGCTGTTGTGGGAAACGTCCACAAGGAGGTAGCATTTCTCCATTCCCCAATCTGGGTACTAGGGCAGCAGAGCCTTTCTGGAAGTCATTGTCCTAGGTTGTAAATTAGAATGGAATTTGCCAGGAGAAATCCCCATAAGTTTATGTCTCATTACTTCTTCTTGGTTTTTAAAATTTTTTTAATCTGGGTAAAGTTTAGAAAATTGTTTGTCCTAGGTGTACACAATCTGGTTCATTTGTACATTATGTATGTCTATTAATGTACAGATCCCCTTCCCATGTAAAATATTACACTGTTCCGTCGACCTCCCTTGCTATATGTTCGGTCTTTTTGATACATGTATATAATATGTATTTGTATATGTATAGTCACACTAATCTTCATTTCTCAATTTCCCCCCTCCTTTCCTTTTAGATGAGCATAGTTTGTTTTCTACGCCTGTGAGTGTCTTTCTCTTTGGAAATATGTTCATCTGTGTCAGTTATTAGATAATGCCGTACGTGATAATATGGGATATAGGTCTTTTGCTTTCCGACCTACTTCATGTTTTGTGATTATCTCCAGGCTCATCTATGGTGCCTCAAAGAGCAGTGCTTTAATGTTTTCCATGGCTAATATTCCATTGTGTACATGGACCACTTCTTCTTGGTGCATTTCTCTGTTGATGGACATTTTCGTTGCTTCCAAGCGTTGCCTATGGTAAATATTGCTGGAGTGCAGGATTGCCAGCCTGCGATTTTTGATTTTCATTCTCTCAGGTGATAGACCCAGCAGTGGGTATGATTGATTGACTGGTATGGTAGCTCAACGTTTACCTTTTCAAGGCACCTCAATTGTGCTGTCATTAGTGGCTCTTACCACGTCCCCCTTAGAATCGAGGGTACGCATTTCTCCACAATCACGTCAGCATTTCTTGTTTGCAGCATTTTTGTTGATGGCCATTCTGACTGGGGTGAGCTGATAGGTTTTTGTAATTTGGGTTTACATGTCTGTAAAAATTCCTACAATTCATCATTTTTCCACGCCTTTTGCTTTTCTGTTAAAAGAAAAAAGAGTGTGAGTATAATATACCTCTTCAAATTTTCTTTTTGGAAGGTTGCACTCTAGAATTTTTTGGTCGATTTTCGACCTCAGTATTTTTTGGAGGGCAGGTGTCATTTACAGAACTGCAATTGGTGAACATTTAGTGACCTTTTGCAGTGGGTTTAAAGCTGCTGTTGTGGGAAACGGCCACAAGGATGCAGCATTTCTCCATTCCCAAATCGGGGTACTAGGGCAGCAGAGCCGTTCTGGAAGTCGTTTGCCTAGGTGGTCAATTTGAATGGAATGTGCCAGGAAAACCCCCCATAAGTTTATGTCTCATTACTCCTAGTTCGTTGTTTTAATTTTTTCAATTGGGGTAATGGTTAGAATGTTGCTTGTCCAAGGTGTACACACTCTGGTTCATCTACATATTCTATATACCTATTTATGTAGAGATCCTCTTCCCGTGTAAATTATTACAGAGTGTTCCGTAAACCTTCCTTGCTATATGGTCGGTCTTTTTGATATATGTATATAATATGTATTTGTATACATATGGTAACGCTAATCTTCATTTATCCATTCCCCCACCTTTCCTTTTAGATAAGCATAGTTTTTTTTTTAATAAGTCTGTGATGGACTTTCTCTGTGGAAATATGTTCATTTGTGTCAGTTATTAGAGAACGCCTATAAGTGATATCATGGGATATAGGACTTTTGCTTTCCGACTTACCTCATGTTCTGTGATTATCTCCAAGATCATCTATGGTGCCTCAAAGAGCAGTGTTTCATTGTTTTCCATGGCTAGTATTCATTGTGTACATGGGCCGCTTCTTCCTTTTCCTTTCATCTGTTGATGGACATTTTGGTTGCTTCACTGTCTTGTCTATTGTGAATAAGGCTGCAGTGCAGCTTTTGCAGCCCGGGTCTTCTTCATTCTGGTCTTCTCAGGTGAGAGGCCCATTGGTGCGCCTGCTGGATTGAATGGTACCTCAATTTTTCCTTTTCAACGCAGCTCCTTTCTGTTCTCATTATTAGCGTTTAACCCTTTTACATCTCACCAGCAGCTAGAGGGTACACAGTTCTCTAAAACCTCTTCAGCATTGACTGTTTGTAGACTTTTTGCCAATGGTCAGTCGACGGGTGTGAGTTGAGAACTTTTCGTAGATTAGATTGCATGAGTCTAATACTTCCTGAGGTTGAGCTTTTATCCATTTCCCTTTCTTTAAAAAGAGAGTGAGTAAAACTTACCTCTTCATACTAGCTTCGTGAACATTTTGCCTGTTTTGAATTTTTTTTATCCATTCCCTACCTCAGCACAATTTTGAGGGCAGGTGTCCTTTACAGCCCTGCGTCCTTGTGAATGAATGGTAAGTGACCATTAGCTGTGGGTTAAAAGCTGCTCTTGCGGGAATCGGCCACAAGGCGGCAGCATTTCTCCTTTACCAAATCTGGTTACTAGGGCAACAGAGCCTTACTGGAAGTGGTGTTCTAGGTTGCAAATTAGAATGGAATGTGCGAGGCAAAAGCCCTTTAAGTTTATGTCTCATTACTTCTTGTTGGTATTTTTAACTTAATTTTTATTTTTTATCACAGCAAACTTGATTACAATGTTTTGTTTGTTCTAGGTGTGCAAGATGTGGTTCTTTCACACATATACATATATCTATTCTTCTTCGGATCCTTTTCCCATGTAGGTTATGACACAGTGTTGAGTAGTCTTCTCTTGGTATTGCGTAGGTCTTTGGTGATTATGTATTTCACGTGTGTTTGTGTCTCTCTGTTAACCTCAATATGGTAATGTATCCAATCCTCACACCTTTCCATTTGGTGAACCATAAGTTTTTTTAATGAATCTATGATAGTGTTTCTCTGTGGAAATACCTTTGTCTGTATCATTTTTTAGGTAACACCTATATGTGATATGATAGGCTATGTGTCTTTCGCTTTCTCACTTACTCCGAGTTGCGTGATTACTTCTAGACTCATCTATGGTGCTGCAAATGGCATTGTTTCATTTTTTCACTAGCTCATATTCCATCTGTACAGGTAGCAGTTCTTCTTTGTCCACCCATCTGTCGGTGGACTTTTTGGTTACTTCCATATCTTGGCCATTGTAATACTGTGCAATGCAGATTTGCGTGCCTGTGTCCTTCCAATTCTGTCTTCTTAGGTTATAGGTCCAGGAATAGGTCTGCTGGATCATATGGTAGCTCAATGTTTACCTTTTAAAGGCACCTCTATTCTGATCTCTTTAGTGGCTCTTTCCAGGTTACGTCCCACTTAAAGTGGAGGGTATGTATTTCTTCCCAGCACCTTCAGCATTTATTCTTTGTAGTTTTTGCTGATGGTTATTCTGAGTGGTGTGAGCTGATACCTCTTTGTGGTTGAATTTGCATGTGTCTCATAATGCGTTGAAATTGAGCTTTAAGACTTGTCCTTTTTATTTTTCCAGCTGTGATTGGAGCTTATTTCTTCAAAGTGTTTTCTTAAAGTATGTGTCACCGTTTGAAATATTTTGGCCATGATCTCCCTCAAGACATTTTGAGGGCAGGTTTCATTTACAGCCCTGCAGTACTTGTTCATATGAAGTGACCATTAGCTCAGGCTTTAAACCTGCTTTTGCAGGTAACGGCCAGAGAGCGGCAGCCTTTCTACGTTCCCCTTGCTGCTACTAGGGAAACAGACCTACCGGTCCGTGGTGTTCTTCAGTTATAAATTAGAGTGCAATGTGCCCGGATAAACCCACAAATGTTGATGTCTCCTTGCTTTTCTTTGTTTTTAAATTTAATTTATATTTATTATTAATTAGAGTAATATTCCATTGTGTACGTGGACCACTTCTTCTTGGTGCATTCCTCGGTTGATGGACATTTTCATTGCTTCCAAGTGTTGGCTATGGTAAATATTGCTGGCGTACAGGTTTGCCAGCCTGTGACTTTTTGATTCTCATTTTCTCAGGTGATAGGCCAAGCAGTGGTTGTGATTGATTGACTGGTAGCTCAATGTTTCCCTTTTCAAAGCACCTACATTGTGTTTTCATTAGTGGCTCTTTACATGCCCCCCCTTACCACCGAGGGTACGCATTTCTCCACACTCCCTTCACCGTTTATTTTTTGCAGCACTTTTCCTAATGGCCATTGTGACTGCTGCGAGCTGATGGGTTTTTGTAATATGGGTATGCATGTCATTAAAATTTTTAAAATTCATCATATTCCTACGCCTTTTTCTTTTCTCTTAAAAGAAAAAACCGTGAGTACAATATAGCTCTTGAAATTGTCTTCTTCGAAGGTTGCCCTCTTCTGAATTTTTTGGTCGATTTTTGACCCCAGAAATTTTCTGGAGGGCAGGCGCCATTTACAGAACTGCAAGTTGGTGAAAATTTAGTGACCTTTTGCAGTGGGTTCAAAGCTGCTGTTGTGGGAAACGTCCACAAGGAGGTAGCATTTCTCCATTCCCCAATCTGGGTACTAGGGCAGCAGAGCCTTTCTGGAAGTCATTGTCCTAGGTTGTAAATTAGAATGGAATTTGCCAGGAGAAATCCCCATAAGTTTATGTCTCATTACTTCTTCTTGGTTTTTAAAATTTTTTTAATCTGGGTAAAGTTTAGAAAATTGTTTGTCCTAGGTGTACACAATCTGGTTCATTTGTACATTATGTATGTCTATTAATGTACAGATCCCCTTCCCATGTAAAATATTACACTGTTCCGTCGACCTCCCTTGCTATATGTTCGGTCTTTTTGATACATGTATATAATATGTATTTGTATATGTATAGTCACACTAATCTTCATTTCTCAATTTCCCCCCTCCTTTCCTTTTAGATGAGCATAGTTTGTTTTCTACGCCTGTGAGTGTCTTTCTCTTTGGAAATATGTTCATCTGTGTCAGTTATTAGATAATGCCGTACGGGATAATATGGGATATAGGTCTTTTGCTTTCCGACCTACTTCATGTTTTGTGATTATCTCCAGGCTCATCTATGGTGCCTCAAAGAGCAGTGCTTTAATGTTTTCCATGGCTAATATTCCATTGTGTACATGGACCACTTCTTCTTGGTGCATTTCTCTGTTGATGGACATTTTCGTTGCTTCCAAGCGTTGCCTATGGTAAATATTGCTGGAGTGCAGGATTGCCAGCCTGCGATTTTTGATTTTCATTCTCTCAGGTGATAGACCCAGCAGTGGGTATGATTGATTGACTGGTATGGTAGCTCAACGTTTACCTTTTCAAGGCACCTCAATTGTGCTGTCATTAGTGGCTCTTACCACGTCCCCCTTAGAATCGAGGGTACGCATTTCTCCACAATCACGTCAGCATTTCTTGTTTGCAGCATTTTTGTTGATGGCCATTCTGACTGGGGTGAGCTGATAGGTTTTTGTAATTTGGGTTTACATGTCTGTAAAAATTCCTACAATTCATCATTTTTCCACGCCTTTTGCTTTTCTGTTAAAAGAAAAAAGAGTGTGAGTATAATATACCTCTTCAAATTTTCTTTTTGGAAGGTTGCACTCTAGAATTTTTTGGTCGATTTTCGACCTCAGTATTTTTTGGAGGGCAGGTGTCATTTACAGAACTGCAATTGGTGAACATTTAGTGACCTTTTGCTGTGGGTTTAAAGCTGCTGTTGTGGGAAACGGCCACAAGGATGCAGCATTTCTCCATTCCCAAATCGGGGTACTAGGGCAGCAGAGCCGTTCTGGAAGTCGTTTGCCTAGGTGGTCAATTTGAATGGAATGTGCCAGGAAAACCCCCCATAAGTTTATGTCTCATTACTCCTAGTTCGTTGTTTTAATTTTTTCAATTGGGGTAATGGTTAGAATGTTGCTTGTCCAAGGTGTACACACTCTGGTTCATCTACATATTCTATATACCTATTTATGTAGAGATCCTCTTCCCGTGTAAATTATTACAGAGTGTTCCGTAAACCTTCCTTGCTATATGGTCGGTCTTTTTGATATATGTATATAATATGTATTTGTATACATATGGTAACGCTAATCTTCATTTATCCATTCCCCCACCTTTCCTTTTAGATAAGCATAGTTTTTTTTTTTTAATAAGTCTGTGATGGACTTTCTCTGTGGAAATATGTTCATTTGTGTCAGTTATTAGAGAACGCCTATAAGTGATATCATGGGATATAGGACTTTTGCTTTCCGACTTACCTCATGTTCTGTGATTATCTCCAAGATCATCTATGGTGCCTCAAAGAGCAGTGTTTCATTGTTTTCCATGGCTAGTATTCATTGTGTACATGGGCCGCTTCTTCCTTTTCCTTTCATCTGTTGATGGACATTTTGGTTGCTTCACTGTCTTGTCTATTGTGAATAAGGCTGCAGTGCAGCTTTTGCAGCCCGGGTCTTCTTCATTCTGGTCTTCTCAGGTGAGAGGCCCATTGGTGCGCCTGCTGGATTGAATGGTACCTCAATTTTTCCTTTTCAACGCAGCTCCTTTCTGTTCTCATTATTAGCGTTTAACCCTTTTACATCTCACCAGCAGCTAGAGGGTACACAGTTCTCTAAAACCTCTTCAGCATTGACTGTTTGTAGACTTTTTGCCAATGGTCAGTCGACGGGTGTGAGTTGAGAACTTTTCGTAGATTAGATTGCATGAGTCTAATACTTCCTGAGGTTGAGCTTTTATCCATTTCCCTTTCTTTAAAAAGAGAGTGAGTAAAACTTACCTCTTCATACTAGCTTCGTGAACATTTTGCCTGTTTTGAATTTTTTTTATCCATTCCCTACCTCAGCACAATTTTGAGGGCAGGTGTCCTTTACAGCCCTGCGTCCTTGTGAATGAATGGTAAGTGACCATTAGCTGTGGGTTAAAAGCTGCTCTTGCGGGAATCGGCCACAAGGCGGCAGCATTTCTCCTTTACCAAATCTGGTTACTAGGGCAACAGAGCCTTACTGGAAGTGGTGTTCTAGGTTGCAAATTAGAATGGAATGTGCGAGGCAAAAGCCCTTTAAGTTTATGTCTCATTACTTCTTGTTGGTATTTTTAACTTAATTTTTATTTTTTATCACAGCAAACTTGATTACAATGTTTTGTTTGTTCTAGGTGTGCAAGATGTGGTTCTTTCACACATATACATATATCTATTCTTCTTCGGATCCTTTTCCCATGTAGGTTATGACACAGTGTTGAGTAGTCTTCTCTTGGTATTGCGTAGGTCTTTGGTGATTATGTATTTCACGTGTGTTTGTGTCTCTCTGTTAACCTCAATATGGTAATGTATCCAATCCTCACACCTTTCCATTTGGTGAACCATAAGTTTTTTTAATGAATCTATGATAGTGTTTCTCTGTGGAAATACCTTTGTCTGTATCATTTTTTAGGTAACACCTATATGTGATATGATAGGCTATGTGTCTTTCGCTTTCTCACTTACTCCGAGTTGCGTGATTACTTCTAGACTCATCTATGGTGCTGCAAATGGCATTGTTTCATTTTTTCACTAGCTCATATTCCATCTGTACAGGTAGCAGTTCTTCTTTGTCCACCCATCTGTCGGTGGACTTTTTGGTTACTTCCATATCTTGGCCATTGTAATACTGTGCAATGCAGATTTGCGTGCCTGTGTCCTTCCAATTCTGTCTTCTTAGGTTATAGGTCCAGGAATAGGTCTGCTGGATCATATGGTAGCTCAATGTTTACCTTTTAAAGGCACCTCTATTCTGATCTCTTTAGTGGCTCTTTCCAGGTTACGTCCCACTTAAAGTGGAGGGTATGTATTTCTTCCCAGCACCTTCAGCATTTATTCTTTGTAGTTTTTGCTGATGGTTATTCTGAGTGGTGTGAGCTGATACCTCTTTGTGGTTGAATTTGCATGTGTCTCATAATGCGTTGAAATTGAGCTTTAAGACTTGTCCTTTTTATTTTTCCAGCTGTGATTGGAGCTTATTTCTTCAAAGTGTTTTCTTAAAGTATGTGTCACCGTTTGAAATATTTTGGCCATGATCTCCCTCAAGACATTTTGAGGGCAGGTTTCATTTACAGCCCTGCAGTACTTGTTCATATGAAGTGACCATTAGCTCAGGCTTTAAACCTGCTTTTGCAGGTAACGGCCAGAGAGCGGCAGCCTTTCTACGTTCCCCTTGCTGCTACTAGGGAAACAGACCTACCGGTCCGTGGTGTTCTTCGGTTATAAATTAGAGTGCAATGTGCCCGGATAAACCCACAAATGTTGATGTCTCCTTGCTTTTCTTTGTTTTTAAATTTAATTTATATTTATTATTAATTAGAGTAATATTCCATTGTGTACGTGGACCACTTCTTCTTGGTGCATTCCTCGGTTGATGGACATTTTCATTGCTTCCAAGTGTTGGCTATGGTAAATATTGCTGGCGTACAGGTTTGCCAGCCTGTGACTTTTTGATTCTCATTTTCTCAGGTGATAGGCCAAGCAGTGGTTGTGATTGATTGACTGGTAGCTCAATGTTTCCCTTTTCAAAGCACCTACATTGTGTTTTCATTAGTGGCTCTTTACATGCCCCCCCTTACCACCGAGGGTACGCATTTCTCCACACTCCCTTCACCGTTTATTTTTTGCAGCACTTTTCCTAATGGCCATTGTGACTGCTGCGAGCTGATAGGTTTTTGTAATATGGGTATGCATGTCATTAAAATTTTTTAAATTCATCATATTCCTACGCCTTTTTCTTTTCTCTTAAAAGAAAAAACCGTGAGTACAATATAGCTCTTGAAATTGTCTTCTTCGAAGGTTGCCCTCTTCTGAATTTTTTGGTCGATTTTTGACCCCAGAAATTTTCTGGAGGGCAGGCGCCATTTACAGAACTGCAAGTTGGTGAAAATTTAGTGACCTTTTGCAGTGGGTTCAAAGCTGCTGTTGTGGGAAACGTCCACAAGGAGGTAGCATTTCTCCATTCCCCAATCTGGGTACTAGGGCAGCAGAGCCTTTCTGGAAGTCATTGTCCTAGGTTGTAAATTAGAATGGAATTTGCCAGGAGAAATCCCCATAAGTTTATGTCTCATTACTTCTTCTTGGTTTTTAAAATTTTTTTAATCTGGGTAAAGTTTAGAAAATTGTTTGTCCTAGGTGTACACAATCTGGTTCATTTGTACATTATGTATGTCTATTAATGTACAGATCCCCTTCCCATGTAAAATATTACACTGTTCCGTCGACCTCCCTTGCTATATGTTCGGTCTTTTTGATACATGTATATAATATGTATTTGTATATGTATAGTCACACTAATCTTCATTTCTCAATTTCCCCCCTCCTTTCCTTTTAGATGAGCATAGTTTGTTTTCTACGCCTGTGAGTGTCTTTCTCTTTGGAAATATGTTCATCTGTGTCAGTTATTAGATAATGCCGTACGTGATAATATGGGATATAGGTCTTTTGCTTTCCGACCTACTTCATGTTTTGTGATTATCTCCAGGCTCATCTATGGTGCCTCAAAGAGCAGTGCTTCAATGTTTTCCATGGCTAATATTCCATTGTGTACATGGACCACTTCTTCTTGGTGCATTTCTCTGTTGATGGACATTTTCGTTGCTTCCAAGCGTTGCCTATGGTAAATATTGCTGGAGTGCAGGATTGCCAGCCTGCGATTTTTGATTTTCATTCTCTCAGGTGATAGACCCAGCAGTGGGTATGATTGATTGACTGGTATGGTAGCTCAACGTTTACCTTTTCAAGGCACCTCAATTGTGCTGTCATTAGTGGCTCTTACCACGTCCCCCTTAGAATCGAGGGTACGCATTTCTCCACAATCACGTCAGCATTTCTTGTTTGCAGCATTTTTGTTGATGGCCATTCTGACTGGGGTGAGCTGATAGGTTTTTGTAATTTGGGTTTACATGTCTGTAAAAATTCCTACAATTCATCATTTTTCCACGCCTTTTGCTTTTCTGTTAAAAGAAAAAAGAGTGTGAGTATAATATACCTCTTCAAATTTTCTTTTTGGAAGGTTGCACTCTAGAATTTTTTGGTCGATTTTCGACCTCAGTATTTTTTGGAGGGCAGGTGTCATTTACAGAACTGCAATTGGTGAACATTTAGTGACCTTTTGCAGTGGGTTTAAAGCTGCTGTTGTGGGAAACGGCCACAAGGATGCAGCATTTCTCCATTCCCAAATCGGGGTACTAGGGCAGCAGAGCCGTTCTGGAAGTCGTTTGCCTAGGTGGTCAATTTGAATGGAATGTGCCAGGAAAACCCCCCATAAGTTTATGTCTCATTACTCCTAGTTCGTTGTTTTAATTTTTTCAATTGGGGTAATGGTTAGAATGTTGCTTGTCCAAGGTGTACACACTCTGGTTCATCTACATATTCTATATACCTATTTATGTAGAGATCCTCTTCCCGTGTAAATTATTACAGAGTGTTCCGTAAACCTTCCTTGCTATATGGTCGGTCTTTTTGATATATGTATATAATATGTATTTGTATACATATGGTAACGCTAATCTTCATTTATCCATTCCCCCACCTTTCCTTTTAGATAAGCATAGTTTTTTTTTTTTAATAAGTCTGTGATGGACTTTCTCTGTGGAAATATGTTCATTTGTGTCAGTTATTAGAGAACGCCTATAAGTGATATCATGGGATATAGGACTTTTGCTTTCCGACTTACCTCATGTTCTGTGATTATCTCCAAGATCATCTATGGTGCCTCAAAGAGCAGTGTTTCATTGTTTTCCATGGCTAGTATTCATTGTGTACATGGGCCGCTTCTTCCTTTTCCTTTCATCTGTTGATGGACATTTTGGTTGCTTCACTGTCTTGTCTATTGTGAATAAGGCTGCAGTGCAGCTTTTGCAGCCCGGGTCTTCTTCATTCTGGTCTTCTCAGGTGAGAGGCCCATTGGTGCGCCTGCTGGATTGAATGGTACCTCAATTTTTCCTTTTCAACGCAGCTCCTTTCTGTTCTCATTATTAGCGTTTAACCCTTTTACATCTCACCAGCAGCTAGAGGGTACACAGTTCTCTAAAACCTCTTCAGCATTGACTGTTTGTAGACTTTTTGCCAATGGTCAGTCGACGGGTGTGAGTTGAGAACTTTTCGTAGATTAGATTGCATGAGTCTAATACTTCCTGAGGTTGAGCTTTTATCCATTTCCCTTTCTTTAAAAAGAGAGTGAGTAAAACTTACCTCTTCATACTAGCTTCGTGAACATTTTGCCTGTTTTGAATTTTTTTTATCCATTCCCTACCTCAGCACAATTTTGAGGGCAGGTGTCCTTTACAGCCCTGCGTCCTTGTGAATGAATGGTAAGTGACCATTAGCTGTGGGTTAAAAGCTGCTCTTGCGGGAATCGGCCACAAGGCGGCAGCATTTCTCCTTTACCAAATCTGGTTACTAGGGCAACAGAGCCTTACTGGAAGTGGTGTTCTAGGTTGCAAATTAGAATGGAATGTGCGAGGCAAAAGCCCTTTAAGTTTATGTCTCATTACTTCTTGTTGGTATTTTTAACTTAATTTTTATTTTTTATCACAGCAAACTTGATTACAATGTTTTGTTTGTTCTAGGTGTGCAAGATGTGGTTCTTTCACACATATACATATATCTATTCTTCTTCGGATCCTTTTCCCATGTAGGTTATGACACAGTGTTGAGTAGTCTTCTCTTGGTATTGCGTAGGTCTTTGGTGATTATGTATTTCACGTGTGTTTGTGTCTCTCTGTTAACCTCAATATGGTAATGTATCCAATCCTCACACCTTTCCATTTGGTGAACCATAAGTTTTTTTAATGAATCTATGATAGTGTTTCTCTGTGGAAATACCTTTGTCTGTATCATTTTTTAGGTAACACCTATATGTGATATGATAGGCTATGTGTCTTTCGCTTTCTCACTTACTCCGAGTTGCGTGATTACTTCTAGACTCATCTATGGTGCTGCAAATGGCATTGTTTCATTTTTTCACTAGCTCATATTCCATCTGTACAGGTAGCAGTTCTTCTTTGTCCACCCATCTGTCGGTGGACTTTTTGGTTACTTCCATATCTTGGCCATTGTAATACTGTGCAATGCAGATTTGCGTGCCTGTGTCCTTCCAATTCTGTCTTCTTAGGTTATAGGTCCAGGAATAGGTCTGCTGGATCATATGGTAGCTCAATGTTTACCTTTTAAAGGCACCTCTATTCTGATCTCTTTAGTGGCTCTTTCCAGGTTACGTCCCACTTAAAGTGGAGGGTATGTATTTCTTCCCAGCACCTTCAGCATTTATTCTTTGTAGTTTTTGCTGATGGTTATTCTGAGTGGTGTGAGCTGATACCTCTTTGTGGTTGAATTTGCATGTGTCTCATAATGCGTTGAAATTGAGCTTTAAGACTTGTCCTTTTTATTTTTCCAGCTGTGATTGGAGCTTATTTCTTCAAAGTGTTTTCTTAAAGTATGTGTCACCGTTTGAAATATTTTGGCCATGATCTCCCTCAAGACATTTTGAGGGCAGGTTTCATTTACAGCCCTGCAGTACTTGTTCATATGAAGTGACCATTAGCTCAGGCTTTAAACCTGCTTTTGCAGGTAACGGCCAGAGAGCGGCAGCCTTTCTACGTTCCCCTTGCTGCTACTAGGGAAACAGACCTACCGGTCCGTGGTGTTCTTCGGTTATAAATTAGAGTGCAATGTGCCCGGATAAACCCACAAATGTTGATGTCTCCTTGCTTTTCTTTGTTTTTAAATTTAATTTATATTTATTATTAATTAGAGTAATATTCCATTGTGTACGTGGACCACTTCTTCTTGGTGCATTCCTCGGTTGATGGACATTTTCACTGCTTCCAAGTGTTGGCTATGGTAAATATTGCTGGCGTACAGGTTTGCCAGCCTGTGACTTTTTGATTCTCATTTTCTCAGGTGATAGGCCAAGCAGTGGTTGTGATTGATTGACTGGTAGCTCAATGTTTCCCTTTTCAAAGCACCTACATTGTGTTTTCATTAGTGGCTCTTTACATGCCCCCCCTTACCACCGAGGGTACGCATTTCTCCACACTCCCTTCACCGTTTATTTTTTGCAGCACTTTTCCTAATGGCCATTGTGACTGCTGCGAGCTGATAGGTTTTTGTAATATGGGTATGCATGTCATTAAAATTTTTTAAATTCATCATATTCCTACGCCTTTTTCTTTTCTCTTAAAAGAAAAAACCGTGAGTACAATATAGCTCTTGAAATTGTCTTCTTCGAAGGTTGCCCTCTTCTGAATTTTTTGGTCGATTTTTGACCCCAGAAATTTTCTGGAGGGCAGGCGCCATTTACAGAACTGCAAGTTGGTGAAAATTTAGTGACCTTTTGCAGTGGGTTCAAAGCTGCTGTTGTGGGAAACGTCCACAAGGAGGTAGCATTTCTCCATTCCCCAATCTGGGTACTAGGGCAGCAGAGCCTTTCTGGAAGTCATTGTCCTAGGTTGTAAATTAGAATGGAATTTGCCAGGAGAAATCCCCATAAGTTTATGTCTCATTACTTCTTCTTGGTTTTTAAAATTTTTTTAATCTGGGTAAAGTTTAGAAAATTGTTTGTCCTAGGTGTACACAATCTGGTTCATTTGTACATTATGTATGTCTATTAATGTACAGATCCTCTTCCCATGTAAAATATTACAGTGTTCCGTCGACCTCCCTTGCTATATGTTCGGTCTTTTTGATACATGTATATAATATGTATTTGTATATGTATAGTCACACTAATCTTCATTTCTCAATTTCCCCCCTCCTTTCCTTTTAGATGAGCATAGTTTGTGTTCTACGCCTGTGAGTGTCTTTCTCTTTGGAAATATGTTCATCTGTGTCAGTTATTAGATAATGCCGTACGTGATAATATGGGATATAGGTCTTTTGCTTTCCGACCTACTTCATGTTTTGTGATTATCTCCAGGCTCATCTATGGTGCCTCAAAGAGCAGTGCTTCAATGTTTTCCATGGCTAATATTCCATTGTGTACATGGACCACTTCTTCTTGGTGCATTCCTCTGTTGATGGACATTTTCGTTGCTTCCAAGCGTTGCCTATGGTAAATATTGCTGGAGTGCAGGATTGCCAGCCTGCGATTTTTGATTTTCATTCTCTCAGGTGATAGACCCAGCAGTGGGTATGATTGATTGACTGGTATGGTAGCTCAACGTTTACCTTTTCAAGGCACCTCAATTGTGCTGTCATTAGTGGCTCTTACCACGTCCCCCTTAGAATCGAGGGTACGCATTTCTCCACAATCACGTCAGCATTTCTTGTTTGCAGCATTTTTGTTGATGGCCATTCTGACTGGGGTGAGCTGATAGGTTTTTGTAATTTGGGTTTACATGTCTGTAAAAATTCCTACAATTCATCATTTTTCCACGCCTTTTGCTTTTCTGTTAAAAGAAAAAAGAAAAAGAGTGTGAGTATAATATACCTCTTCAAATTTTCTTTTTGGAAGGTTGCACTCTAGAATTTTTTGGTCGATTTTCGACCTCAGTATTTTTTGGAGGGCAGGTGTCATTTACAGAACTGCAATTGGTGAACATTTAGTGACCTTTTGCAGTGGGTTTAAAGCTGCTGTTGTGGGAAACGGCCACAAGGATGCAGCATTTCTCCATTCCCAAATCGGGGTACTAGGGCAGCAGAGCCGTTCTGGAAGTCGTTTGCCTAGGTGGTCAATTTGAATGGAATGTGCCAGGAGAACCCCCCATAAGTTTATGTCTCATTACTCCTAGTTCGTTGTTTTAATTTTTTCAATTGGGGTAATGGTTAGAATGTTGCTTGTCCAAGGTGTACACACTCTGGTTCATCTACATATTCTATATACCTATTTATGTAGAGATCCTCTTCCCGTGTAAATTATTACAGAGTGTTCCGTAAACCTTCCTTGCTATATGGTCGGTCTTTTTGATATATGTATATAATATGTATTTGTATACCTATGGTAACGCTAATCTTCATGTATCCATTCCCCCACCTTTCCTTTTAGATAAGCATAGTTTTTTTTTTTTAATAAGTCTGTGATGGACTTTCTCTGTGGAAATATGTTCATTTGTGTCAGTTATTAGAGAACGCCTATAAGTGATATCATGGGATATAGGACTTTTGCTTTCCGACTTACCTCATGTTCTGTGATTATCTCCAAGATCATCTATGGTGCCTCAAAGAGCAGTGTTTCATTGTTTTCCATGGCTAGTATTCATTGTGTACATGGGCCGCTTCTTCCTTTTCCTTTCATCTGTTGATGGACATTTTGGTTGCTTCACTGTCTTGTCTATTGTGAATAAGGCTGCAGTGCAGCTTTTGCAGCCCGGGTCTTCTTCATTCTGGTCTTCTCAGGTGAGAGGCCCATTGGTGCGCCTGCTGGATTGAATGGTACCTCAATTTTTCCTTTTCAACGCAGCTCCTTTCTGTTCTCATTATTAGCGTTTAACCCTTTTACATCTCACCAGCAGCTAGAGGGTACACAGTTCTCTAAAACCTCTTCAGCATTGACTGTTTGTAGACTTTTTGCCAATGGTCAGTCGACGGGTGTGAGTTGAGAACTTTTCGTAGATTAGATTGCATGAGTCTAATACTTCCTGAGGTTGAGCTTTTATCCATTTCCCTTTCTTTAAAAAGAGAGTGAGTAAAACTTACCTCTTCATACTAGCTTCGTGAACATTTTGCCTGTTTTGAATTTTTTTTATCCATTCCCTACCTCAGCACAATTTTGAGGGCAGGTGTCCTTTACAGCCCTGCGTCCTTGTGAATGAATGGTAAGTGACCATTAGCTGTGGGTTAAAAGCTGCTCTTGCGGGAATCGGCCACAAGGCGGCAGCATTTCTCCTTTACCAAATCTGGTTACTAGGGCAACAGAGCCTTACTGGAAGTGGTGTTCTAGGTTGCAAATTAGAATGGAATGTGCGAGGCAAAAGCCCTTTAAGTTTATGTCTCATTACTTCTTGTTGGTATTTTTAACTTAATTTTTATTTTGTATCACAGCAAACTTGATTACAATGTTTTGTTTGTTCTAGGTGTGCAAGATGTGGTTCTTTCACACATATACATATATCTATTCTTCTTCGGATCCTTTTCCCATGTAGGTTATGACACAGTGTTGAGTAGTCTTCTCTTGGTATTGCGTAGGTCTTTGGTGATTATGTATTTCACGTGTGTTTGTGTCTCTCTGTTAACCTCAATATGGTAATGTATCCAATCCTCACACCTTTCCATTTGGTGAACCATAAGTTTTTTTAATGAATCTATGATAGTGTTTCTCTGTGGAAATACCTTTGTCTGTATCATTTTTTAGGTAACACCTATATGTGATATGATAGGCTATGTGTCTTTCGCTTTCTCACTTACTCCGAGTTGCGTGATTACTTCTAGACTCATCTATGGTGCTGCAAATGGCATTGTTTCATTTTTTCACTAGCTCATATTCCATCTGTACAGGTAGCAGTTCTTCTTTGTCCACCCATCTGTCGGTGGACTTTTTGGTTACTTCCATATCTTGGCCATTGTAATACTGTGCAATGCAGATTTGCGTGCCTGTGTCCTTCCAATTCTGTCTTCTTAGGTTACAGGTCCAGGAATAGGTCTGCTGGATCATATGGTAGCTCAATGTTTACCTTTTAAAGGCACCTCTATTCTGATCTCTTTAGTGGCTCTTTCCAGGTTACGTCCCACTTAAAGTGGAGGGTATGTATTTCTTCCCAGCACCTTCAGCATTTATTCTTTGTAGTTTTTGCTGATGGTTATTCTGAGTGGTGTGAGCTGATACCTCTTTGTGGTTGAATTTGCATGTGTCTCATAATGCGTTGAAATTGAGCTTTAAGACTTGTCCTTTTTATTTTTCCAGCTGTGATTGGAGCTTATTTCTTCAAAGTGTTTTCTTAAAGTATGTGTCACCGTTTGAAATATTTTGGCCATGATCTCCCTCAAGACATTTTGAGGGCAGGTTTCATTTACAGCCCTGCAGTACTTGTTCATATGAAGTGACCATTAGCTCAGGCTTTAAACCTGCTTTTGCAGGTAACGGCCAGAGAGCGGCAGCCTTTCTACGTTCCCCTTGCTGCTACTAGGGAAACAGACCTACCGGTCCGTGGTGTTCTTCGGTTATAAATTAGAGTGCAATGTGCCCGGATAAACCCACAAATGTTGATGTCTCCTTGCTTTTCTTTGTTTTTAAATTTAATTTATATTTATTATTAATTAGAGTAATATTCCATTGTGTACGTGGACCACTTCTTCTTGGTGCATTCCTCGGTTGATGGACATTTTCATTGCTTCCAAGTGTTGGCTATGGTAAATATTGCTGGCGTACAGGTTTGCCAGCCTGTGACTTTTTGATTCTCATTTTCTCAGGTGATAGGCCAAGCAGTGGTTGTGATTGATTGACTGGTAGCTCAATGTTTCCCTTTTCAAAGCACCTACATTGTGTTTTCATTAGTGGCTCTTTACATGCCCCCCCTTACCACCGAGGGTACGCATTTCTCCACACTCCCTTCACCGTTTATTTTTTGCAGCACTTTTCCTAATGGCCATTGTGACTGCTGCGAGCTGATGGGTTTTTGTAATATGGGTATGCATGTCATTAAAATTTTTAAAATTCATCATATTCCTACGCCTTTTTCTTTTCTCTTAAAAGAAAAAACCGTGAGTACAATATAGCTCTTGAAATTGTCTTCTTCGAAGGTTGCCCTCTTCTGAATTTTTTGGTCGATTTTTGACCCCAGAAATTTCCTGGAGGGCAGGCGCCATTTACAGAACTGCAAGTTGGTGAAAATTTAGTGACCTTTTGCAGTGGGTTCAAAGCTGCTGTTGTGGGAAACGTCCACAAGGAGGTAGCATTTCTCCATTCCCCAATCTGGGTACTAGGGCAGCAGAGCCTTTCTGGAAGTCATTGTCCTAGGTTGTAAATTAGAATGGAATTTGCCAGGAGAAATCCCCATAAGTTTATGTCTCATTACTTCTTCTTGGTTTTTAAAATTTTTTTAATCTGGGTAAAGTTTAGAAAATTGTTTGTCCTAGGTGTACACAATCTGGTTCATTTGTACATTATGTATGTCTATTAATGTACAGATCCTCTTCCCATGTAAAATATTACAGTGTTCCGTCGACCTCCCTTCCTATATGTTCGGTCTTTTTGATACATGTATATAATATGTATTTGTATATGTATAGTCACACTAATCTTCATTTCTCAATTTCCCCCCTCCTTTCCTTTTAGATGAGCATAGTTTGTGTTCTACGCCTGTGAGTGTCTTTCTCTTTGGAAATATGTTCATCTGTGTCAGTTATTAGATAATGCCGTACGTGATAATATGGGATATAGGTCTTTTGCTTTCCGACCTACTTCATGTTTGTGATTATCTCCAGGCTCATCTATGGTGCCTCAAAGAGCAGTGCTTCAATGTTTTCCATGGCTAATATTCCATTGTGTACATGGACCACTTCTTCTTGGTGCATTCCTCTGTTGATGGACATTTTCGTTGCTTCCAAGCGTTGCCTATGGTAAATATTGCTGGAGTGCAGGATTGCCAGCCTGCGATTTTTGATTTTCATTCTCTCAGGTGATAGACCCAGCAGTGGGTATGATTGATTGACTGGTATGGTAGCTCAACGTTTACCTTTTCAAGGCACCTCAATTGTGCTGTCATTAGTGGCTCTTACCACGTCCCCCTTAGAATCGAGGGTACGCATTTCTCCACAATCACGTCAGCATTTCTTGTTTGCAGCATTTTTGTTGATGGCCATTCTGACTGGGGTGAGCTGATAGGTTTTTGTAATTTGGGTTTACATGTCTGTAAAAATTCCTACAATTCATCATTTTTCCACGCCTTTTGCTTTTCTGTTAAAAGAAAAAAGAAAAAGAGTGTGAGTATAATATACCTCTTCAAATTTTCTTTTTGGAAGGTTGCACTCTAGAATTTTTTGGTCGATTTTCGACCTCAGTATTTTTTGGAGGGCAGGTGTCATTTACAGAACTGCAATTGGTGAACATTTAGTGACCTTTTGCAGTGGGTTTAAAGCTGCTGTTGTGGGAAACGGCCACAAGGATGCAGCATTTCTCCATTCCCAAATCGGGGTACTAGGGCAGCAGAGCCGTTCTGGAAGTCGTTTGCCTAGGTGGTCAATTTGAATGGAATGTGCCAGGAGAACCCCCCATAAGTTTATGTCTCATTACTCCTAGTTCGTTGTTTTAATTTTTTCAATTGGGGTAATGGTTAGAATGTTGCTTGTCCAAGGTGTACACACTCTGGTTCATCTACATATTCTATATACCTATTTATGTAGAGATCCTCTTCCCATGTAAATTATTACAGAGTGTTCCGTAAACCTTCCTTGCTATATGGTCGGTCTTTTTGATATATGTATATAATATGTATTTGTATACATATGGTAACGCTAATCTTCATTTATCCATTCCCCCACCTTTCCTTTTAGATAAGCATAGTTTTTTTTTTTTTAATAAGTCTGTGATGGACTTTCTCTGTGGAAATATGTTCATTTGTGTCAGTTATTAGAGAACGCCTATAAGTGATATCATGGGATATAGGACTTTTGCTTTCCGACTTACCTCATGTTCTGTGATTATCTCCAAGATCATCTATGGTGCCTCAAAGAGCAGTGTTTCATTGTTTTCCATGGCTAGTATTCATTGTGTACATGGGCCGCTTCTTCCTTTTCCTTTCATCTGTTGATGGACATTTTGGTTGCTTCACTGTCTTGTCTATTGTGAATAAGGCTGCAGTGCAGCTTTTGCAGCCCGGGTCTTCTTCATTCTGGTCTTCTCAGGTGAGAGGCCCATTGGTGCGCCTGCTGGATTGAATGGTACCTCAATTTTTCCTTTTCAACGCAGCTCCTTTCTGTTCTCATTATTAGCGTTTAACCCTTTTACATCTCACCAGCAGCTAGAGGGTACACAGTTCTCTAAAACCTCTTCAGCATTGACTGTTTGTAGACTTTTTGCCAATGGTCAGTCGACGGGTGTGAGTTGAGAACTTTTCGTAGATTAGATTGCATGAGTCTAATACTTCCTGAGGTTGAGCTTTTATCCATTTCCCTTTCTTTAAAAAGAGAGTGAGTAAAACTTACCTCTTCATACTAGCTTCGTGAACATTTTGCCTGTTTTGAATTTTTTTTATCCATTCCCTACCTCAGCACAATTTTGAGGGCAGGTGTCCTTTACAGCCCTGCATCCTTGTGAATGAATGGTAAGTGACCATTAGCTGTGGGTTAAAAGCTGCTCTTGCGGGAATCGGCCACAAGGCGGCAGCATTTCTCCTTTACCAAATCTGGTTACTAGGGCAACAGAGCCTTACTGGAAGTGGTGTTCTAGGTTGCAAATTAGAATGGAATGTGCGAGGCAAAAGCCCTTTAAGTTTATGTCTCATTACTTCTTGTTGGTATTTTTAACTTAATTTTTATTTTTTATCACAGCAAACTTGATTACAATGTTTTGTTTGTTCTAGGTGTGCAAGATGTGGTTCTTTCACACATATACATATATCTATTCTTCTTCGGATCCTTTTCCCATGTAGGTTATGACACAGTGTTGAGTAGTCTTCTCTTGGTATTGCGTAGGTCTTTGGTGATTATGTATTTCACGTGTGTTTGTGTCTCTCTGTTAACCTCAATATGGTAATGTATCCAATCCTCACACCTTTCCATTTGGTGAACCATAAGTTTTTTTAATGAATCTATGATAGTGTTTCTCTGTGGAAATACCTTTGTCTGTATCATTTTTTAGGTAACACCTATATGTGATATGATAGGCTATGTGTCTTTCGCTTTCTCACTTACTCCGAGTTGCGTGATTACTTCTAGACTCATCTATGGTGCTGCAAATGGCATTGTTTCATTTTTTCACTAGCTCATATTCCATCTGTACAGGTAGCAGTTCTTCTTTGTCCACCCATCTGTCGGTGGACTTTTTGGTTACTTCCATATCTTGGCCATTGTAATACTGTGCAATGCAGATTTGCGTGCCTGTGTCCTTCCAATTCTGTCTTCTTAGGTTACAGGTCCAGGAATAGGTCTGCTGGATCATATGGTAGCTCAATGTTTACCTTTTAAAGGCACCTCTATTCTGATCTCTTTAGTGGCTCTTTCCAGGTTACGTCCCACTTAAAGTGGAGGGTATGTATTTCTTCCCAGCACCTTCAGCATTTATTCTTTGTAGTTTTTGCTGATGGTTATTCTGAGTGGTGTGAGCTGATACCTCTTTGTGGTTGAATTTGCATGTGTCTCATAATGCGTTGAAATTGAGCTTTAAGACTTGTCCTTTTTATTTTTCCAGCTGTGATTGGAGCTTATTTCTTCAAAGTGTTTTCTTAAAGTATGTGTCACCGTTTGAAATATTTTGGCCATGATCTCCCTCAAGACATTTTGAGGGCAGGTTTCATTTACAGCCCTGCAGTACTTGTTCATATGAAGTGACCATTAGCTCAGGCTTTAAACCTGCTTTTGCAGGTAACGGCCAGAGAGCGGCAGCCTTTCTACGTTCCCCTTGCTGCTACTAGGGAAACAGACCTACCGGTCCGTGGTGTTCTTCGGTTATAAATTAGAGTGCAATGTGCCCGGATAAACCCACAAATGTTGATGTCTCCTTGCTTTTCTTTGTTTTTAAATTTAATTTATATTTATTATTAATTAGAGTAATATTCCATTGTGTACGTGGACCACTTCTTCTTGGTGCATTCCTCGGTTGATGGACATTTTCATTGCTTCCAAGTGTTGGCTATGGTAAATATTGCTGGCGTACAGGTTTGCCAGCCTGTGACTTTTTGATTCTCATTTTCTCAGGTGATAGGCCAAGCAGTGGTTGTGATTGATTGACTGGTAGCTCAATGTTTCCCTTTTCAAAGCACCTACATTGTGTTTTCATTAGTGGCTCTTTACATGCCCCCCCTTACCACCGAGGGTACGCATTTCTCCACACTCCCTTCACCGTTTATTTTTTGCAGCACTTTTCCTAATGGCCATTGTGACTGCTGCGAGCTGATGGGTTTTTGTAATATGGGTATGCATGTCATTAAAATTTTTAAAATTCATCATATTCCTACGCCTTTTTCTTTTCTCTTAAAAGAAAAAACCGTGAGTACAATATAGCTCTTGAAATTGTCTTCTTCGAAGGTTGCCCTCTTCTGAATTTTTTGGTCGATTTTTGACCCCAGAAATTTTCTGGAGGGCAGGCGCCATTTACAGAACTGCAAGTTGGTGAAAATTTAGTGACCTTTTGCAGTGGGTTCAAAGCTGCTGTTGTGGGAAACGTCCACAAGGAGGTAGCATTTCTCCATTCCCCAATCTGGGTACTAGGGCAGCAGAGCCTTTCTGGAAGTCATTGTCCTAGGTTGTAAATTAGAATGGAATTTGCCAGGAGAAATCCCCATAAGTTTATGTCTCATTACTTCTTCTTGGTTTTTAAAATTTTTTTAATCTGGGTAAAGTTTAGAAAATTGTTTGTCCTAGGTGTACACAATCTGGTTCATTTGTACATTATGTATGTCTATTAATGTACAGATCCTCTTCCCATGTAAAATATTACAGTGTTCCGTCGACCTCCCTTCCTATATGTTCGGTCTTTTTGATACATGTATATAATATGTATTTGTATATGTATAGTCACACTAATCTTCATTTCTCAATTTCCCCCCTCCTTTCCTTTTAGATGAGCATAGTTTGTGTTCTACGCCTGTGAGTGTCTTTCTCTTTGGAAATATGTTCATCTGTGTCAGTTATTAGATAATGCCGTACGTGATAATATGGGATATAGGTCTTTTGCTTTCCGACCTACTTCATGTTTTGTGATTATCTCCAGGCTCATCTATGGTGCCTCAAAGAGCAGTGCTTCAATGTTTTCCATGGCTAATATTCCATTGTGTACATGGACCACTTCTTCTTGGTGCATTCCTCTGTTGATGGACATTTTCGTTGCTTCCAAGCGTTGCCTATGGTAAATATTGCTGGAGTGCAGGATTGCCAGCCTGCGATTTTTGATTTTCATTCTCTCAGGTGATAGACCCAGCAGTGGGTATGATTGATTGACTGGTATGGTAGCTCAACGTTTACCTTTTCAAGGCACCTCAATTGTGCTGTCATTAGTGGCTCTTACCACGTCCCCCTTAGAATCGAGGGTACGCATTTCTCCACAATCACGTCAGCATTTCTTGTTTGCAGCATTTTTGTTGATGGCCATTCTGACTGGGGTGAGCTGATAGGTTTTTGTAATTTGGGTTTACATGTCTGTAAAAATTCCTACAATTCATCATTTTTCCACGCCTTTTGCTTTTCTGTTAAAAGAAAAAAGAAAAAGAGTGTGAGTATAATATACCTCTTCAAATTTTCTTTTTGGAAGGTTGCACTCTAGAATTTTTTGGTCGATTTTCGACCTCAGTATTTTTTGGAGGGCAGGTGTCATTTACAGAACTGCAATTGGTGAACATTTAGTGACCTTTTGCAGTGGGTTTAAAGCTGCTGTTGTGGGAAACGGCCACAAGGATGCAGCATTTCTCCATTCCCAAATCGGGGTACTAGGGCAGCAGAGCCGTTCTGGAAGTCGTTTGCCTAGGTGGTCAATTTGAATGGAATGTGCCAGGAAAACCCCCCATAAGTTTATGTCTCATTACTCCTAGTTCGTTGTTTTAATTTTTTCAATTGGGGTAATGGTTAGAATGTTGCTTGTCCAAGGTGTACACACTCTGGTTCATCTACATATTCTATATACCTATTTATGTAGAGATCCTCTTCCCGTGTAAATTATTACAGAGTGTTCCGTAAACCTTCCTTGCTATATGGTCGGTCTTTTTGATATATGTATATAATATGTATTTGTATACATATGGTAACGCTAATCTTCATTTATCCATTCCCCCACCTTTCCTTTTAGATAAGCATAGTTTTTTTTTTTTAATAAGTCTGTGATGGACTTTCTCTGTGGAAATATGTTCATTTGTGTCAGTTATTAGAGAACGCCTATAAGTGATATCATGGGATATAGGACTTTTGCTTTCCGACTTACCTCATGTTCTGTGATTATCTCCAAGATCATCTATGGTGCCTCAAAGAGCAGTGTTTCATTGTTTTCCATGGCTAGTATTCATTGTGTACATGGGCCGCTTCTTCCTTTTCCTTTCATCTGTTGATGGACATTTTGGTTGCTTCACTGTCTTGTCTATTGTGAATAAGGCTGCAGTGCAGCTTTTGCAGCCCGGGTCTTCTTCATTCTGGTCTTCTCAGGTGAGAGGCCCATTGGTGCGCCTGCTGGATTGAATGGTACCTCAATTTTTCCTTTTCAACGCAGCTCCTTTCTGTTCTCATTATTAGCGTTTAACCCTTTTACATCTCACCAGCAGCTAGAGGGTACACAGTTCTCTAAAACCTCTTCAGCATTGACTGTTTGTAGACTTTTTGCCAATGGTCAGTCGACGGGTGTGAGTTGAGAACTTTTCGTAGATTAGATTGCATGAGTCTAATACTTCCTGAGGTTGAGCTTTTATCCATTTCCCTTTCTTTAAAAAGAGAGTGAGTAAAACTTACCTCTTCATACTAGCTTCGTGAACATTTTGCCTGTTTTGAATTTTTTTTATCCATTCCCTACCTCAGCACAATTTTGAGGGCAGGTGTCCTTTACAGCCCTGCGTCCTTGTGAATGAATGGTAAGTGACCATTAGCTGTGGGTTAAAAGCTGCTCTTGCGGGAATCGGCCACAAGGCGGCAGCATTTCTCCTTTACCAAATCTGGTTACTAGGGCAACAGAGCCTTACTGGAAGTGGTGTTCCAGGTTGCAAATTAGAATGGAATGTGCGAGGCAAAAGCCCTTTAAGTTTATGTCTCATTACTTCTTGTTGGTATTTTTAACTTAATTTTTATTTTTTATCACAGCAAACTTGATTACAATGTTTTGTTTGTTCTAGGTGTGCAAGATGTGGTTCTTTCACACATATACATATATCTATTCTTCTTCGGATCCTTTTCCCATGTAGGTTATGACACAGTGTTGAGTAGTCTTCTCTTGGTATTGCGTAGGTCTTTGGTGATTATGTATTTCACGTGTGTTTGTGTCTCTCTGTTAACCTCAATATGGTAATGTATCCAATCCTCACACCTTTCCATTTGGTGAACCATAAGTTTTTTTAATGAATCTATGATAGTGTTTCTCTGTGGAAATACCTTTGTCTGTATCATTTTTTAGGTAACACCTATATGTGATATGATAGGCTATGTGTCTTTCGCTTTCTCACTTACTCCGAGTTGCGTGATTACTTCTAGACTCATCTATGGTGCTGCAAATGGCATTGTTTCATTTTTTCACTAGCTCATATTCCATCTGTACAGGTAGCAGTTCTTCTTTGTCCACCCATCTGTCGGTGGACTTTTTGGTTACTTCCATATCTTGGCCATTGTAATACTGTGCAATGCAGATTTGCGTGCCTGTGTCCTTCCAATTCTGTCTTCTTAGGTTACAGGTCCAGGAATAGGTCTGCTGGATCATATGGTAGCTCAATGTTTACCTTTTAAAGGCACCTCTATTCTGATCTCTTTAGTGGCTCTTTCCAGGTTACGTCCCACTTAAAGTGGAGGGTATGTATTTCTTCCCAGCACCTTCAGCATTTATTCTTTGTAGTTTTTGCTGATGGTTATTCTGAGTGGTGTGAGCTGATACCTCTTTGTGGTTGAATTTGCATGTGTCTCATAATGCGTTGAAATTGAGCTTTAAGACTTGTCCTTTTTATTTTTCCAGCTGTGATTGGAACTTATTTCTTCAAAGTGTTTTCTTAAAGTATGTGTCACCGTTTGAAATATTTTGGCCATGATCTCCCTCAAGACATTTTGAGGGCAGGTTTCATTTACAGCCCTGCAGTACTTGTTCATATGAAGTGACCATTAGCTCAGGCTTTAAACCTGCTTTTGCAGGTAACGGCCAGAGAGCGGCAGCCTTTCTACGTTCCCCTTGCTGCTACTAGGGAAACAGACCTACCGGTCCGTGGTGTTCTTCGGTTATAAATTAGAGTGCAATGTGCCCGGATAAACCCACAAATGTTGATGTCTCCTTGCTTTTCTTTGTTTTTAAATTTAATTTATATTTATTATTAATTAGAGTAATATTCCATTGTGTACGTGGACCACTTCTTCTTGGTGCATTCCTCGGTTGATGGACATTTTCATTGCTTCCAAGTGTTGGCTATGGTAAATATTGCTGGCGTACAGGTTTGCCAGCCTGTGACTTTTTGATTCTCATTTTCTCAGGTGATAGGCCAAGCAGTGGTTGTGATTGATTGACTGGTAGCTCAATGTTTCCCTTTTCAAAGCACCTACATTGTGTTTTCATTAGTGGCTCTTTACATGCCCCCCCTTACCACCGAGGGTACGCATTTCTCCACACTCCCTTCACCGTTTATTTTTTGCAGCACTTTTCCTAATGGCCATTGTGACTGCTGCGAGCTGATGGGTTTTTGTAATATGGGTATGCATGTCATTAAAATTTTTAAAATTCATCATATTCCTACGCCTTTTTCTTTTCTCTTAAAAGAAAAAACCGTGAGTACAATATAGCTCTTGAAATTGTCTTCTTCGAAGGTTGCCCTCTTCTGAATTTTTTGGTCGATTTTTGACCCCAGAAATTTCCTGGAGGGCAGGCGCCATTTACAGAACTGCAAGTTGGTGAAAATTTAGTGACCTTTTGCAGTGGGTTCAAAGCTGCTGTTGTGGGAAACGTCCACAAGGAGGTAGCATTTCTCCATTCCCCAATCTGGGTACTAGGGCAGCAGAGCCTTTCTGGAAGTCATTGTCCTAGGTTGTAAATTAGAATGGAATTTGCCAGGAGAAATCCCCATAAGTTTATGTCTCATTACTTCTTCTTGGTTTTTAAAATTTTTTTAATCTGGGTAAAGTTTAGAAAATTGTTTGTCCTAGGTGTACACAATCTGGTTCATTTGTACATTATGTATGTCTATTAATGTACAGATCCTCTTCCCATGTAAAATATTACAGTGTTCCGTCGACCTCCCTTGCTATATGTTCGGTCTTTTTGATACATGTATATAATATGTATTTGTATATGTATAGTCACACTAATCTTCATTTCTCAATTTCCCCCCTCCTTTCCTTTTAGATGAGCATAGTTTGTGTTCTACGCCTGTGAGTGTCTTTCTCTTTGGAAATATGTTCATCTGTGTCAGTTATTAGATAATGCCGTACGTGATAATATGGGATATAGGTCTTTTGCTTTCCGACCTACTTCATGTTTTGTGATTATCTCCAGGCTCATCTATGGTGCCTCAAAGAGCAGTGCTTCAATGTTTTCCATGGCTAATATTCCATTGTGTACATGGACCACTTCTTCTTGGTGCATTCCTCTGTTGATGGACATTTTCGTTGCTTCCAAGCGTTGCCTATGGTAAATATTGCTGGAGTGCAGGATTGCCAGCCTGCGATTTTTGATTTTCATTCTCTCAGGTGATAGACCCAGCAGTGGGTATGATTGATTGACTGGTATGGTAGCTCAACGTTTACCTTTTCAAGGCACCTCAATTGTGCTGTCATTAGTGGCTCTTACCACGTCCCCCTTAGAATCGAGGGTACGCATTTCTCCACAATCACGTCAGCATTTCTTGTTTGCAGCATTTTTGTTGATGGCCATTCTGACTGGGGTGAGCTGATAGGTTTTTGTAATTTGGGTTTACATGTCTGTAAAAATTCCTACAATTCATCATTTTTCCACGCCTTTTGCTTTTCTGTTAAAAGAAAAAAGAAAAAGAGTGTGAGTATAATATACCTCTTCAAATTTTCTTTTTGGAAGGTTGCACTCTAGAATTTTTTGGTCGATTTTCGACCTCAGTATTTTTTGGAGGGCAGGTGTCATTTACAGAACTGCAATTGGTGAACATTTAGTGACCTTTTGCAGTGGGTTTAAAGCTGCTGTTGTGGGAAACGGCCACAAGGATGCAGCATTTCTCCATTCCCAAATCGGGGTACTAGGGCAGCAGAGCCGTTCTGGAAGTCGTTTGCCTAGGTGGTCAATTTGAATGGAATGTGCCAGGAAAACCCCCCATAAGTTTATGTCTCATTACTCCTAGTTCGTTGTTTTAATTTTTTCAATTGGGGTAATGGTTAGAATGTTGCTTGTCCAAGGTGTACACACTCTGGTTCATCTACATATTCTATATACCTATTTATGTAGAGATCCTCTTCCCGTGTAAATTATTACAGAGTGTTCCGTAAACCTTCCTTGCTATATGGTCGGTCTTTTTGATATATGTATATAATATGTATTTGTATACATATGGTAACGCTAATCTTCATTTATCCATTCCCCCACCTTTCCTTTTAGATAAGCATAGTTTTTTTTTTTTAATAAGTCTGTGATGGACTTTCTCTGTGGAAATATGTTCATTTGTGTCAGTTATTAGAGAACGCCTATAAGTGATATCATGGGATATAGGACTTTTGCTTTCCGACTTACCTCATGTTCTGTGATTATCTCCAAGATCATCTATGGTGCCTCAAAGAGCAGTGTTTCATTGTTTTCCATGGCTAGTATTCATTGTGTACATGGGCCGCTTCTTCCTTTTCCTTTCATCTGTTGATGGACATTTTGGTTGCTTCACTGTCTTGTCTATTGTGAATAAGGCTGCAGTGCAGCTTTTGCAGCCCGGGTCTTCTTCATTCTGGTCTTCTCAGGTGAGAGGCCCATTGGTGCGCCTGCTGGATTGAATGGTACCTCAATTTTTCCTTTTCAACGCAGCTCCTTTCTGTTCTCATTATTAGCGTTTAACCCTTTTACATCTCACCAGCAGCTAGAGGGTACACAGTTCTCTAAAACCTCTTCAGCATTGACTGTTTGTAGACTTTTTGCCAATGGTCAGTCGACGGGTGTGAGTTGAGAACTTTTCGTAGATTAGATTGCATGAGTCTAATACTTCCTGAGGTTGAGCTTTTATCCATTTCCCTTTCTTTAAAAAGAGAGTGAGTAAAACTTACCTCTTCATACTAGCTTCGTGAACATTTTGCCTGTTTTGAATTTTTTTTATCCATTCCCTACCTCAGCACAATTTTGAGGGCAGGTGTCCTTTACAGCCCTGCGTCCTTGTGAATGAATGGTAAGTGACCATTAGCTGTGGGTTAAAAGCTGCTCTTGCGGGAATCGGCCACAAGGCGGCAGCATTTCTCCTTTACCAAATCTGGTTACTAGGGCAACAGAGCCTTACTGGAAGTGGTGTTCTAGGTTGCAAATTAGAATGGAATGTGCGAGGCAAAAGCCCTTTAAGTTTATGTCTCATTACTTCTTGTTGGTATTTTTAACTTAATTTTTATTTTTTATCACAGCAAACTTGATTACAATGTTTTGTTTGTTCTAGGTGTGCAAGATGTGGTTCTTTCACACATATACATATATCTATTCTTCTTCGGATCCTTTTCCCATGTAGGTTATGACACAGTGTTGAGTAGTCTTCTCTTGGTATTGCGTAGGTCTTTGGTGATTATGTATTTCACGTGTGTTTGTGTCTCTCTGTTAACCTCAATATGGTAATGTATCCAATCCTCACACCTTTCCATTTGGTGAACCATAAGTTTTTTTAATGAATCTATGATAGTGTTTCTCTGTGGAAATACCTTTGTCTGTATCATTTTTTAGGTAACACCTATATGTGATATGATAGGCTATGTGTCTTTCGCTTTCTCACTTACTCCGAGTTGCGTGATTACTTCTAGACTCATCTATGGTGCTGCAAATGGCATTGTTTCATTTTTTCACTAGCTCATATTCCATCTGTACAGGTAGCAGTTCTTCTTTGTCCACCCATCTGTCGGTGGACTTTTTGGTTACTTCCATATCTTGGCCATTGTAATACTGTGCAATGCAGATTTGCGTGCCTGTGTCCTTCCAATTCTGTCTTCTTAGGTTATAGGTCCAGGAATAGGTCTGCTGGATCATATGGTAGCTCAATGTTTACCTTTTAAAGGCACCTCTATTCTGATCTCTTTAGTGGCTCTTTCCAGGTTACGTCCCACTTAAAGTGGAGGGTATGTATTTCTTCCCAGCACCTTCAGCATTTATTCTTTGTAGTTTTTGCTGATGGTTATTCTGAGTGGTGTGAGCTGATACCTCTTTGTGGTTGAATTTGCATGTGTCTCATAATGCGTTGAAATTGAGCTTTAAGACTTGTCCTTTTTATTTTTCCAGCTGTGATTGGAGCTTATTTCTTCAAAGTGTTTTCTTAAAGTATGTGTCACCGTTTGAAATATTTTGGCCATGATCTCCCTCAAGACATTTTGAGGGCAGGTTTCATTTACAGCCCTGCAGTACTTGTTCATATGAAGTGACCATTAGCTCAGGCTTTAAACCTGCTTTTGCAGGTAACGGCCAGAGAGCGGCAGCCTTTCTACGTTCCCCTTGCTGCTACTAGGGAAACAGACCTACCGGTCCGTGGTGTTCTTCGGTTATAAATTAGAGTGCAATGTGCCCGGATAAACCCACAAATGTTGATGTCTCCTTGCTTTTCTTTGTTTTTAAATTTAATTTATATTTATTATTAATTAGAGTAATATTCCATTGTGTACGTGGACCACTTCTTCTTGGTGCATTCCTCGGTTGATGGACATTTTCATTGCTTCCAAGTGTTGGCTATGGTAAATATTGCTGGCGTACAGGTTTGCCAGCCTGTGACTTTTTGATTCTCATTTTCTCAGGTGATAGGCCAAGCAGTGGTTGTGATTGATTGACTGGTAGCTCAATGTTTCCCTTTTCAAAGCACCTACATTGTGTTTTCATTAGTGGCTCTTTACATGCCCCCCCTTACCACCGAGGGTACGCATTTCTCCACACTCCCTTCACCGTTTATTTTTTGCAGCACTTTTCCTAATGGCCATTGTGACTGCTGCGAGCTGATAGGTTTTTGTAATATGGGTATGCATGTCATTAAAATTTTTAAAATTCATCATATTCCTACGCCTTTTTCTTTTCTCTTAAAAGAAAAAACCGTGAGTACAATATAGCTCTTGAAATTGTCTTCTTCGAAGGTTGCCCTCTTCTGAATTTTTTGGTCGATTTTTGACCCCAGAAATTTCCTGGAGGGCAGGCGCCATTTACAGAACTGCAAGTTGGTGAAAATTTAGTGACCTTTTGCAGTGGGTTCAAAGCTGCTGTTGTGGGAAACGTCCACAAGGAGGTAGCATTTCTCCATTCCCCAATCTGGGTACTAGGGCAGCAGAGCCTTTCTGGAAGTCATTGTCCTAGGTTGTAAATTAGAATGGAATTTGCCAGGAGAAATCCCCATAAGTTTATGTCTCATTACTTCTTCTTGGTTTTTAAAATTTTTTTAATCTGGGTAAAGTTTAGAAAATTGTTTGTCCTAGGTGTACACAATCTGGTTCATTTGTACATTATGTATGTCTATTAATGTACAGATCCTCTTCCCATGTAAAATATTACAGTGTTCCGTCGACCTCCCTTGCTATATGTTCGGTCTTTTTGATACATGTATATAATATGTATTCGTATATGTATAGTCACACTAATCTTCATTTCTCAATTTCCCCCCTCCTTTCCTTTTAGATGAGCATAGTTTGTGTTCTACGCCTGTGAGTGTCTTTCTCTTTGGAAATATGTTCATCTGTGTCAGTTATTAGATAATGCCGTACGTGATAATATGGGATATAGGTCTTTTGCTTTCCGACCTACTTCATGTTTTGTGATTATCTCCAGGCTCATCTATGGTGCCTCAAAGAGCAGTGCTTCAATGTTTTCCATGGCTAATATTCCATTGTGTACATGGACCACTTCTTCTTGGTGCATTCCTCTGTTGATGGACATTTTCGTTGCTTCCAAGCGTTGCCTATGGTAAATATTGCTGGAGTGCAGGATTGCCAGCCTGCGATTTTTGATTTTCATTCTCTCAGGTGATAGACCCAGCAGTGGGTATGATTGATTGACTGGTATGGTAGCTCAACGTTTACCTTTTCAAGGCACCTCAATTGTGCTGTCATTAGTGGCTCTTACCACGTCCCCCTTAGAATCGAGGGTACGCATTTCTCCACAATCACGTCAGCATTTCTTGTTTGCAGCATTTTTGTTGATGGCCATTCTGACTGGGGTGAGCTGATAGGTTTTTGTAATTTGGGTTTACATGTCTGTAAAAATTCCTACAATTCATCATTTTTCCACGCCTTTTGCTTTTCTGTTAAAAGAAAAAAGAAAAAGAGTGTGAGTATAATATACCTCTTCAAATTTTCTTTTTGGAAGGTTGCACTCTAGAATTTTTTGGTCGATTTTCGACCTCAGTATTTTTTGGAGGGCAGGTGTCATTTACAGAACTGCAATTGGTGAACATTTAGTGACCTTTTGCAGTGGGTTTAAAGCTGCTGTTGTGGGAAACGGCCACAAGGATGCAGCATTTCTCCATTCCCAAATCGGGGTACTAGGGCAGCAGAGCCGTTCTGGAAGTCGTTTGCCTAGGTGGTCAATTTGAATGGAATGTGCCAGGAAAACCCCCCATAAGTTTATGTCTCATTACTCCTAGTTCGTTGTTTTAATTTTTTCAATTGGGGTAATGGTTAGAATGTTGCTTGTCCAAGGTGTACACACTCTGGTTCATCTACATATTCTATATACCTATTTATGTAGAGATCCTCTTCCCGTGTAAATTATTACAGAGTGTTCCGTAAACCTTCCTTGCTATATGGTCGGTCTTTTTGATATATGTATATAATATGTATTTGTATACATATGGTAACGCTAATCTTCATTTATCCATTCCCCCACCTTTCCTTTTAGATAAGCATAGTTTTTTTTTTTTAATAAGTCTGTGATGGACTTTCTCTGTGGAAATATGTTCATTTGTGTCAGTTATTAGAGAACGCCTATAAGTGATATCATGGGATATAGGACTTTTGCTTTCCGACTTACCTCATGTTCTGTGATTATCTCCAAGATCATCTATGGTGCCTCAAAGAGCAGTGTTTCATTGTTTTCCATGGCTAGTATTCATTGTGTACATGGGCCGCTTCTTCCTTTTCCTTTCATCTGTTGATGGACATTTTGGTTGCTTCACTGTCTTGTCTATTGTGAATAAGGCTGCAGTGCAGCTTTTGCAGCCCGGGTCTTCTTCATTCTGGTCTTCTCAGGTGAGAGGCCCATTGGTGCGCCTGCTGGATTGAATGGTACCTCAATTTTTCCTTTTCAACGCAGCTCCTTTCTGTTCTCATTATTAGCGTTTAACCCTTTTACATCTCACCAGCAGCTAGAGGGTACACAGTTCTCTAAAACCTCTTCAGCATTGACTGTTTGTAGACTTTTTGCCAATGGTCAGTCGACGGGTGTGAGTTGAGAACTTTTCGTAGATTAGATTGCATGAGTCTAATACTTCCTGAGGTTGAGCTTTTATCCATTTCCCTTTCTTTAAAAAGAGAGTGAGTAAAACTTACCTCTTCATACTAGCTTCGTGAACATTTTGCCTGTTTTGAATTTTTTTTATCCATTCCCTACCTCAGCACAATTTTGAGGGCAGGTGTCCTTTACAGCCCTGCGTCCTTGTGAATGAATGGTAAGTGACCATTAGCTGTGGGTTAAAAGCTGCTCTTGCGGGAATCGGCCACAAGGCGGCAGCATTTCTCCTTTACCAAATCTGGTTACTAGGGCAACAGAGCCTTACTGGAAGTGGTGTTCTAGGTTGCAAATTAGAATGGAATGTGCGAGGCAAAAGCCCTTTAAGTTTATGTCTCATTACTTCTTGTTGGTATTTTTAACTTAATTTTTATTTTTTATCACAGCAAACTTGATTACAATGTTTTGTTTGTTCTAGGTGTGCAAGATGTGGTTCTTTCACACATATACATATATCTATTCTTCTTCGGATCCTTTTCCCATGTAGGTTATGACACAGTGTTGAGTAGTCTTCTCTTGGTATTGCGTAGGTCTTTGGTGATTATGTATTTCACGTGTGTTTGTGTCTCTCTGTTAACCTCAATATGGTAATGTATCCAATCCTCACACCTTTCCATTTGGTGAACCATAAGTTTTTTTAATGAATCTATGATAGTGTTTCTCTGTGGAAATACCTTTGTCTGTATCATTTTTTAGGTAACACCTATATGTGATATGATAGGCTATGTGTCTTTCGCTTTCTCACTTACTCCGAGTTGCGTGATTACTTCTAGACTCATCTATGGTGCTGCAAATGGCATTGTTTCATTTTTTCACTAGCTCATATTCCATCTGTACAGGTAGCAGTTCTTCTTTGTCCACCCATCTGTCGGTGGACTTTTTGGTTACTTCCATATCTTGGCCATTGTAATACTGTGCAATGCAGATTTGCGTGCCTGTGTCCTTCCAATTCTGTCTTCTTAGGTTATAGGTCCAGGAATAGGTCTGCTGGATCATATGGTAGCTCAATGTTTACCTTTTAAAGGCACCTCTATTCTGATCTCTTTAGTGGCTCTTTCCAGGTTACGTCCCACTTAAAGTGGAGGGTATGTATTTCTTCCCAGCACCTTCAGCATTTATTCTTTGTAGTTTTTGCTGATGGTTATTCTGAGTGGTGTGAGCTGATACCTCTTTGTGGTTGAATTTGCATGTGTCTCATAATGCGTTGAAATTGAGCTTTAAGACTTGTCCTTTTTATTTTTCCAGCTGTGATTGGAGCTTATTTCTTCAAAGTGTTTTCTTAAAGTATGTGTCACCGTTTGAAATATTTTGGCCATGATCTCCCTCAAGACATTTTGAGGGCAGGTTTCATTTACAGCCCTGCAGTACTTGTTCATATGAAGTGACCATTAGCTCAGGCTTTAAACCTGCTTTTGCAGGTAACGGCCAGAGAGCGGCAGCCTTTCTACGTTCCCCTTGCTGCTACTAGGGAAACAGACCTACCGGTCCGTGGTGTTCTTCGGTTATAAATTAGAGTGCAATGTGCCCGGATAAACCCACAAATGTTGATGTCTCCTTGCTTTTCTTTGTTTTTAAATTTAATTTATATTTATTATTAATTAGAGTAATATTCCATTGTGTACGTGGACCACTTCTTCTTGGTGCATTCCTCGGTTGATGGACATTTTCATTGCTTCCAAGTGTTGGCTATGGTAAATATTGCTGGCGTACAGGTTTGCCAGCCTGTGACTTTTTGATTCTCATTTTCTCAGGTGATAGGCCAAGCAGTGGTTGTGATTGATTGACTGGTAGCTCAATGTTTCCCTTTTCAAAGCACCTACATTGTGTTTTCATTAGTGGCTCTTTACATGCCCCCCCTTACCACCGAGGGTACGCATTTCTCCACACTCCCTTCACCGTTTATTTTTTGCAGCACTTTTCCTAATGGCCATTGTGACTGCTGCGAGCTGATAGGTTTTTGTAATATGGGTATGCATGTCATTAAAATTTTTAAAATTCATCATATTCCTACGCCTTTTTCTTTTCTCTTAAAAGAAAAAACCGTGAGTACAATATAGCTCTTGAAATTGTCTTCTTCGAAGGTTGCCCTCTTCTGAATTTTTTGGTCGATTTTTGACCCCAGAAATTTCCTGGAGGGCAGGCGCCATTTACAGAACTGCAAGTTGGTGAAAATTTAGTGACCTTTTGCAGTGGGTTCAAAGCTGCTGTTGTGGGAAACGTCCACAAGGAGGTAGCATTTCTCCATTCCCCAATCTGGGTACTAGGGCAGCAGAGCCTTTCTGGAAGTCATTGTCCTAGGTTGTAAATTAGAATGGAATTTGCCAGGAGAAATCCCCATAAGTTTATGTCTCATTACTTCTTCTTGGTTTTTAAAATTTTTTTAATCTGGGTAAAGTTTAGAAAATTGTTTGTCCTAGGTGTACACAATCTGGTTCATTTGTACATTATGTATGTCTATTAATGTACAGATCCTCTTCCCATGTAAAATATTACAGTGTTCCGTCGACCTCCCTTGCTATATGTTCGGTCTTTTTGATACATGTATATAATATGTATTTGTATATGTATAGTCACACTAATCTTCATTTCTCAATTTCCCCCCTCCTTTCCTTTTAGATGAGCATAGTTTGTGTTCTACGCCTGTGAGTGTCTTTCTCTTTGGAAATATGTTCATCTGTGTCAGTTATTAGATAATGCCGTACGTGATAATATGGGATATAGGTCTTTTGCTTTCCGACCTACTTCATGTTTTGTGATTATCTCCAGGCTCATCTATGGTGCCTCAAAGAGCAGTGCTTCAATGTTTTCCATGGCTAATATTCCATTGTGTACATGGACCACTTCTTCTTGGTGCATTCCTCTGTTGATGGACATTTTCGTTGCTTCCAAGCGTTGCCTATGGTAAATATTGCTGGAGTGCAGGATTGCCAGCCTGCGATTTTTGATTTTCATTCTCTCAGGTGATAGACCCAGCAGTGGGTATGATTGATTGACTGGTATGGTAGCTCAACGTTTACCTTTTCAAGGCACCTCAATTGTGCTGTCATTAGTGGCTCTTACCACGTCCCCCTTAGAATCGAGGGTACGCATTTCTCCACAATCACGTCAGCATTTCTTGTTTGCAGCATTTTTGTTGATGGCCATTCTGACTGGGGTGAGCTGATAGGTTTTTGTAATTTTGGTTTACATGTCTGTAAAAATTCCTACAATTCATCATTTTTCCACGCCTTTTGCTTTTCTGTTAAAAGAAAAAAGAAAAAGAGTGTGAGTATAATATACCTCTTCAAATTTTCTTTTTGGAAGGTTGCACTCTAGAATTTTTTGGTCGATTTTCGACCTCAGTATTTTTTGGAGGGCAGGTGTCATTTACAGAACTGCAATTGGTGAACATTTAGTGACCTTTTGCAGTGGGTTTAAAGCTGCTGTTGTGGGAAACGGCCACAAGGATGCAGCATTTCTCCATTCCCAAATCGGGGTACTAGGGCAGCAGAGCCGTTCTGGAAGTCGTTTGCCTAGGTGGTCAATTTGAATGGAATGTGCCAGGAAAACCCCCCATAAGTTTATGTCTCATTACTCCTAGTTGGTTGTTTTAATTTTTTCAATTGGGGTAATGGTTAGAATGTTGCTTGTCCAAGGTGTACACACTCTGGTTCATCTACATATTCTATATACCTATTTATGTAGAGATCCTCTTCCCGTGTAAATTATTACAGAGTGTTCCGTAAACCTTCCTTGCTATATGGTCGGTCTTTTTGATATATGTATATAATATGTATTTGTATACATATGGTAACGCTAATCTTCATTTATCCATTCCCCCACCTTTCCTTTTAGATAAGCATAGTTTTTTTTTTTTTAATAAGTCTGTGATGGACTTTCTCTGTGGAAATATGTTCATTTGTGTCAGTTATTAGAGAACGCCTATAAGTGATATCATGGGATATAGGACTTTTGCTTTCCGACTTACCTCATGTTCTGTGATTATCTCCAAGATCATCTATGGTGCCTCAAAGAGCAGTGTTTCATTGTTTTCCATGGCTAGTATTCATTGTGTACATGGGCCGCTTCTTCCTTTTCCTTTCATCTGTTGATGGACATTTTGGTTGCTTCACTGTCTTGTCTATTGTGAATAAGGCTGCAGTGCAGCTTTTGCAGCCCGGGTCTTCTTCATTCTGGTCTTCTCAGGTGAGAGGCCCATTGGTGCGCCTGCTGGATTGAATGGTACCTCAATTTTTCCTTTTCAACGCAGCTCCTTTCTGTTCTCATTATTAGCGTTTAACCCTTTTACATCTCACCAGCAGCTAGAGGGTACACAGTTCTCTAAAACCTCTTCAGCATTGACTGTTTGTAGACTTTTTGCCAATGGTCAGTCGACGGGTGTGAGTTGAGAACTTTTCGTAGATTAGATTGCATGAGTCTAATACTTCCTGAGGTTGAGCTTTTATCCATTTCCCTTTCTTTAAAAAGAGAGTGAGTAAAACTTACCTCTTCATACTAGCTTCGTGAACATTTTGCCTGTTTTGAATTTTTTTTATCCATTCCCTACCTCAGCACAATTTTGAGGGCAGGTGTCCTTTACAGCCCTGCGTCCTTGTGAATGAATGGTAAGTGACCATTAGCTGTGGGTTAAAAGCTGCTCTTGCGGGAATCGGCCACAAGGCGGCAGCATTTCTCCTTTACCAAATCTGGTTACTAGGGCAACAGAGCCTTACTGGAAGTGGTGTTCTAGGTTGCAAATTAGAATGGAATGTGCGAGGCAAAAGCCCTTTAAGTTTATGTCTCATTACTTCTTGTTGGTATTTTTAACTTAATTTTTATTTTTTATCACAGCAAACTTGATTACAATGTTTTGTTTGTTCTAGGTGTGCAAGATGTGGTTCTTTCACACATATACATATATCTATTCTTCTTCGGATCCTTTTCCCATGTAGGATACGACACAATGTTGAGTAGTCTTCTCTTGGTATTGCGTAGGTCTTTGGTGATTATATATTTCACATATGTTTGTATCACTCTGTTAACCTCAATACGGTAATGTATCCAATCCTCACACCTTTCCATTTGGTGAACCATAAGTTTTTTTAATGAATCTATGATAGTGTTTCTCTGTGGAAATACCTTTGTTTGTATCATTTTTTAGGTAACACCTATATGTGATATGATAGGATATGTGTCTTTCGCTTTCTCACTTACACCAAGTTGCGTGATTACTTCTAGACTCATCTATGGTGCTGCAAATGGCATTGTTTCATTTTTTCACTAGCTCATATTCCATCTGTACATGTAGCAGTTCTTCATTGTCCACCCATCTGTCGTTGGACTTTTTGGTTACTTCCATATCTTGGCGATTGTTATACTATGCAATGCAGATTTGCGTACCTGTGTCCTTCCAATTCTGTCTTCTTAGGTTATAGGTCCAGGAATAGGTCTGCTGGATCATATGGTAGCTCAATGTTTACCTTTTAAAGGCACCTCTATTCTGTTCGCTTTAGTGGCTCTTTCCAGGTTACGTCCCACTTAAAGCGGAGGGTATGCATTTCTTCCCAGCACCTTCAGCATTTATTCTTTGTAGTTTTTGCTGATGGTTATTCTGAGTGGTGTGAGCTGATACCTCTTTGTGGTTGAATTTGCATGTGTCTCATAATGCGTTGAAATTGAGCTGTAAGACATGTCCTTTTTATTTTTCCAGCTGTGATGAGAGCTTATTTCTTCAAAGTGTTTTCTTAAAGTATGTGTCACCATTTGAAATATTTTGGCCATTATCTCCCTCAAGACATTTTGAGGGCAGGTTTCATTTACAGCCCTGCAGTACTTGTTCATATGAAGTGACCATTAGCTCAGGCTTTAAACCTGCTTTTGCAGGTAACGGCCAGAGAGCGACAGCCTTTCTACGTTCCCCTTGCTGGTACTAGGGAAACAGACCTACCGGCCAGTGTTGTTTTTCGGTTATAAATTAGAGTGCAATGTGCCCGGATAAACCCACAAATGTTGATGTCTCCTTGCTTTTGTTTGTTTTTAAATTTAATTTATATTTATTATTAGAGTAATATTCCATTGTGTACGTGGACCACTTCTTCTTGGTGCATTCCTCGGTTGATGGACATTTTCATTTCTTCCAAGCGCTGCCTATGGTAAATATTGCTGGCATACAGGTTTCCCAGCCTGTGACTTTTTGATTCTCATTTTCTCAGGTGATAGGCCAAGCAGTGGTTGTGATTGATGGACTGGTAGTTCATTGTTTCCCTTTTCAAAGCACCTACATTGTGTTTTCATTAGTGGCTCTTTACATGCCCCCCCTTACCACCGAGGGTACGCATTTCTCCACACTCCCTTCACCGTTTATTTTTTGCAGCATTTTTCCTAATGGCCATTCTGACTGCTGTGAGCTGATAGGGTTTTGTAATGTGGGTATGCATGTCATGAAAATTTTTAAAATTCATCATATTCCTATGCCTTTATCTTTTCTCTTAAAAGAAAAAACCGTGAGTACAATATAGCTCTTGAAATTGTCTCCTTCGAAGGTTGCCCTCTTCTGAATTTTTTGGTCGATTTTTGACCCCAGAAATTTTCTGGAGGGCAGGCGCCATTTACAGAACTGCAAGTTGGTGAAAATTTAGTGACCTTTTGCAGTGAGTTCAAAGCTGCTGTTGTGGGAAACGTCCACAAGGAGGTAGCATTTCTCCATTCCCCAATCTGGGTTCTAGGGCAGCAGAGCCTTTCTGGAAGTCATTGTCCAGGTTGTAAATTAGAATGGAATTTGCCTGGAGAAATCCCCATAAGTTTATGTCTCATTACTTCTTCTTGGTTTTTAAAATTTTTTAAATCTGGGTAAAGTTTAGAATATTGTTTGTCCTAGGTGTACACAATCTAGTTCATTTGGACATTATGTATGTCTATTAATGTACAGATCCTCTTCCCATATAAAATATTACAGTGTTCCGTCGACCTCCCTTGCTATATGTTCGATCTTTTTGATACATGTATATAATATGTATTTGAATATGTATAGTAACACTAATCTTCATTTCTCAATTTCCCCCCTCCTTTCCTTTTAGATGCGCATAGTTTGTTTTCTACGCCTGTGAGTGTCTTTCTCTTTGGAAATATGTTCATCTGTGTCAGTTATTAGATAATGCCATAAGTGATAATAGAAGATATAGGTCTTTTGCTTTCCGACCTACTTCATGTTTTGTGATTATCTCCAGGCTCATCTATGGTGCCTCAAAGAGCAGTGCTTCAATGTTTTCCATGGCTAATATTCCATTGTGTACATGGACCACTTCTTCTTGGTGCATTCCTCTGTTGATGGACACTTTCGTTGCTTCCAAGTGTTGCCTATGGTAAATATTGCTGGAGTGCAGGATTGCCAGCCTGCGATTTTTGATTTTCATTTTCTCAGGTGATAGACCCAGCAGTGGGTATGATTGATTGACTGGTATGGTAGCTCAACGTTTACCTTTTCAAGGCACCTCAATTGTGCTTTCATTAGTGGCTCGTACCACGTCCCCCTTAGAATCGAGGGTACGCATTTCTCCACAATCACGTCAGCATTTCTTGTTTGCAGCATTTTTGTTGATGGCCATTCTGACTAGTGTGAGCTGATAGGTTTTTGTAATTTTGGTTTACATGTCTGTAAAAATTCCTACAATTCATCATTTTTCCACGCCTTTTTCTTTTCTGTTAAAAGAAAAAAGAAAAAAAAGTGTGAGTATAATATACCTCTTCAAATTTTCTTTTTGGAAGGTTGCACTCTAGAATATTTTGGTCGATTTTCGACCTCAGTATTTTTTGGAGGGCAGGTGTCATTTACAGACCTGCAATTGGTGAATATTTAGTGACCTTTTGCAGTGGGTTTAAAGCTGCTGTTGTGGGAAACGGCCACAAGGATGCAGCATTTCTCCATTCCCAAATCTGGGTACTAGGGCAGCAGAGCCGTTCTGGAAGTCGTTTGCCTAGGTTGTAAATTTGAATGGAATGTGCCAGGAGAACCCCCCATAAGTTTATGTCTCATTACTCCTAGTTGGTTGTTTTAATTTTTTCAATTGGGGTAATGGTTAGAATGTTGCTTGTCCAAGGTGTACATACTCTGGTTCATCTACATATTCTATATACCTATTTATGTAGAGATCCTCTTCCCGTGTAAATTGTTACACAGTGTTCCGTAAACCTTCCTTGCTATATGGTCGGTCTTTTTGATATATGTATATAATATGTATTTGTATACATATGGTAACGCCAATCTTCATGTATCCATTCCCCCCACCTTTCCTTGTAGATAAGCATAGTTTTTTTTAATAAGTCTGTGATTGACTTTCTCAGTGGAAATATGTTCATTTGTGTCAGTTATTAGAGAACGCGTATAAGTGATATCATAGGATATAGGACTTTTGCTTTCCGACTTACCTCATGTTCTGTGATTATCTCCAAGATCATCTATGGTGCCTCAAAGAGCAGTGCTTCAATGTTTTCCATGGCTAATATTCCATTGTGTACATGGACCACTTCTTCTTGGTGCATTCCTCTGTTGATGGACACTTTCGTTGCTTCCAAGTGTTGCCTATGGTAAATATTGCTGGAGTGCAGGATTGCCAGCCTGCGATTTTTGATTTTCATTTTCTCAGGTGATAGACCCAGCAGTGGGTATGATTGATTGACTGGTATGGTAGCTCAACGTTTACCTTTTCAAGGCACCTCAATTGTGCTTTCATTAGTGGCTCTTACCACGTCCCCCTTAGAATCGAGGGTACGCATTTCTCCACAATCAAGTCAGCATTTCTTGTTTGCAGCATTTTTGTTGATGGCCATTCTGACTGGTGTGAGCTGATAGGTTTTTGTAATTTTGGTTTACATGTCTGTAAAAATTCCTACAATTCATCATTTTTCCACGCCTTTTCCTTTTCTGTTAAAAGAAAAAAGAAAAAAAAGTGTGAGTATAATATACCTCTTCAAATTTTCTTTTTGGAAGGTTGCACTCTAGAATATTTTGGTCGATTTTCGACCTCAGTATTTTTTGGAGGGCAGGTGTCATTTACAGACCTGCAATTGGTGAATATTTAGTGACCTTTTGCAGTGGGTTTAAAGCTGCTGTTGTGGGAAACGGCCACAAGGATGCAGCATTTCTCCATTCCCAAATCTGGGTACTAGGGCAGCAGAGCCGTTCTGGAAGTCGTTTGCCTAGGTTGTAAATTTGAATGGAATGTGCCAGGAGAACCCCCCATAAGTTTATGTCTCATTACTCCTAGTTCATTGTTTTAATTTTTTCAATTGGGGTAATGGATAGAATGTTGCTTGTCCAAGGTGTACATACTCTGGTTCATCTACATATTCTATATACCTATTTATGTAGAGATCCTCTTCCCGTGTAAATTATTACACAGTGTTCCGTAAACCTTCCTTGCTATATGGTCGGTCTTTTTGATATATGTATATAATATGTATTTGTATACATATGGTAACGCCAATCATCATGTATCCATTCCCCCCACCTTTCCTTGTAGATAAGCATAGTTTTTTTTTAATAAGTCTGTGATTGACTTTCTCAGTGGAAATATGTTCATTTGTGTCAGTTATTAGAGAACGCGTATAAGTGATATCATAGGATATAGGACTTTTGCTTTCCGACTTACCTCATGTTCTGTGATTATCTCCAAGATCATCTATGGTGTCTCAAAGAGCAGTGTTTCATTGTTTTCCATGGCTAGTATTCATTGTGTACATGGACCGCTTCTTCTTTTTCCTTTCATCTGTTGATGGACATTTTGGTTGCTTCACTGTCTTGTCTATTGTGAATAAGGCTGCAGTGCAGCTTTTGCAGCCCGGGTCTTCTTCATTCTGGTCTTCTCAGGTGAGAGGCCCATTGGTGCGCCTGCTGGATTGAATGGTACCTCAATTTTTCCTTTTCAACGCAGCTCCTTTCTGTTCTCATTATTAGCGTTTAACCCTTTTACATCTCACCAGCAGCTAGAGGGTACACAGTTCTCTAAAACCTCTTCAGCATTGATTGTTTGTAGACTTTTTGCCAATGGTCAGTCGACGGGTGTGAGTTGAAAACTTTTTGTAGATTAGATTGCATGAGTCTAATACTTCCTGAGGTTGAGCTTTTATCCATTTTCCTTTCTTTAAAAAGAGAGTGAGTACAACTTACCTCTTCATACTAGCTTCGTGAACATTTTGCCTGTTTTGAATTTTTTTTATCCATTCCCTACCTCAGCACAATTTTGAGGGCAGGCGTCCTTTACAGCCCTGAGTCCTTGTGAATGGTAAGTGACCATTAGCTGTGGGTTAAAAGCTGCTGTTGCGGGAATCGGCCACAAGGCGGCAGCATTTCTCCTTTACCAAATCTGGTTACTAGGGCAACAGAGCCTTACTGGAAGTGGTGTTCTAGGTTGTAAATTAGAATGGAATGTGCGAGGAAAAAGCCCTTTAAGTTTATGTCTCATTACTTCTTGTTGGTATCTTTAACTTAATTTTTATTTTTTATCACAGCAAACTTGATTACAATGTTTTGTTTGTTCTAGGTGTGCAAGATGTGGTTCTTTCACACATATACATATATCTATTTTTCTTCGGATCCTTTTCCCATGTAGGTTACGACACAATGTTGAGTAGTCTTCTCTTGGTATTGCGTAGGTCTTTGGTGATTATATATTTCACATATGTTTGTATCACTCTGTTAACCTCAATACGGTAATATATCCAATCCTCACACCTTTCCATTTGGTGAACCATAAGTTTTTTTAATGAATCTATGATAGTGTTTCTCTGTGGAAATACCTTTGTCTGTATCATTTTTTAGGTAACACCTATATGTGATATGATAGGATATGTGTCTTTCGCTTTCTCACTTACACCAAGTTGCGTGATTACTTCTAGACTCATCTATGGTGCTGCAAATGGCATTGTTTCATTTTTTCACTAGCTCATATTCCATCTGTACATGTAGCAGTTCTTCATTGTCCACCCATCTGTCGTTGGACTTTTTGGTTACTTCCATATCTTGGCGATTGTTATACTATGCAATGCAGATTTGCGTACCTGTGTCCTTCCAATTCTGTCTTCTTAGGTTATAGGTCCAGGAATAGGTCTGCTGGATCATATGGTAGCTCAATGTTTACCTTTTAAAGGCACCTCTATTCTGTTCGCTTTAGTGGCTCTTTCCAGGTTACGTCCCACTTAAAGCGGAAGGTATGCATTTCTTCCCAGCACCTTCAGCATTTATTCTTTGTAGTTTTTGCTGATGGTTATTCTGAGTGGTGTGAGCTGATACCTCTTTCTGGTTGAATTTGCATGTGTCTCATAATGCGTTGAAATTGAGCTGTAAGACATGTCCTTTTTATTTTTCCAGCTGTGATGAGAGCTTATTTCTTCAAAGTGTTTTCTTAAAGTATGTGTCACCATTTGAAATATTTTGGCCATTATCTCCCTCAAGACGTTTTGAGGGCAGGTTTCATTTACAGCCCTGCAGTACTTGTTCATATGAAGTGACCATTATCTCAGGCTTTAAACCTGCTTTTGCAGGTAACGGCCAGAGAGCGACAGCCTTTCTACGTTCCCCTTGCTGGTACTAGGGAAACAGACCTACCGGCCAGTGTTGTTTTTCGGTTATAAATTAGAGTGCAATGTGCCCGGATAAACCCACAAATGTTGATGTCTCCTTGCTTTTGTTTGTTTTTAAATTTAATTTATATTTATTATTAGAGTAATATTCCATTGTGTACGTGGACCACTTCTTCTTGGTGCATTCCTCGGTTGATGGACATTTTCATTTCTTCCAAGCGCTGCCTATGGTAAATATTGCTGGCATACAGGTTTCCCAGCCTGTGACTTTTTGATTCTCATTTTCTCAGGTGATAGGCCAAGCAGTGGTTGTGATTGATGGACTGGTAGTTCATTGTTTCCCTTTTCAAAGCACCTACATTGTGTTTTCATTAGTGGCTCTTTACATGCCCCCCCTTACAACCGAGGGTACGCATTTCTCCACACTCCCTTCACCGTTTATTTTTTGCAGCATTTTTCCTAATGGCCATTCTGACTGCTGTGAGCTGATAGGGTTTTGTAATGTGGGTATGCATGTCATGAAAATTTTTAAAATTCATCATATTCCTATGCCTTTATCTTTTCTCTTAAAAGAAAAAACCGTGAGTACAATATAGCTCTTGAAATTGTCTTCTTCGAAGGTTGCCCTCTTCTGAATTTTTTGGTCGATTTTTGACCCCAGAAATTTTCTGGAGGGCAGGCGCCATTTACAGAACTGCAAGTTGGTGAAAATTTAGTGACCTTTTGCAGTGAGTTCAAAGCTGCTGTTGTGGGAAACGTCCACATGGAGGTAGCATTTCTCCATTCCCCAATCTGGGTTCTAGGGCAGCAGAGCCTTTCTGGAAGTCATTGTCCAGGTTGTAAATTAGAATGGAATTTGCCTGGAGAAATCCCCATAAGTTTATGTCTCATTACTTCTTCTTGGTTTTTAAAATTTTTTAAATCTGGGTAAAGTTTAGAATATTGTTTGTCCTAGGTGTACACAATCTAGTTCATTTGGACATTATGTATGTCTATTAATGTACAGATCCTCTTCCCATATAAAATATTACAGTGTTCCGTCGACCTCCCTTGCTATATGTTCGATCTTTTTGATACATGTATATAATATGTATTTGAATATGTATAGTAACACTAATCTTCATTTCTCAATTTCCCCCCTCCTTTCCTTTTAGATGAGCATAGTTTGTTTTCTATGCCTGTGAGTGTCTTTCTCTTTGGAAATATGTTCATCTGTGTCAGTTATTAGATAATGCCATAAGTGATAATAGAAGATATAGGTCTTTTGCTTTCCGACCTACTTCATGTTTTGTGATTATCTCCAGGCTCATCTATGGTGCCTCAAAGAGCAGTGCTTCAATGTTTTCCATGGCTAATATTCCATTGTGTACATGGACCACTTCTTCTTGGTGCATTCCTCTGTTGATGGACATTTTCGTTGCTTCCAAGCGTTGCCTATGGTAAATATTGCTGGAGTGCAGGATTGCCAGCCTGCGATTTTTGATTTTCATTCTCTCAGGTGATAGACCCAGCAGTGGGTATGATTGATTGACTGGTATGGTAGCTCAACGTTTACCTTTTCAAGGCACCTCAATTGTGCTGTCATTAGTGGCTCTTACCACGTCCCCCTTAGAATCGAGGGTACGCATTTCTCCACAATCACGTCAGCATTTCTTGTTTGCAGCATTTTTGTTGATGGCCATTCTGACTGGGGTGAGCTGATAGGTTTTTGTAATTTGGGTTTACATGTCTGTAAAAATTCCTACAATTCATCATTTTTCCACGCCTTTTGCTTTTCTGTTAAAAGAAAAAAGAAAAAGAGTGTGAGTATAATATACCTCTTCAAATTTTCTTTTTGGAAGGTTGCACTCTAGAATTTTTTGGTCGATTTTCGACCTCAGTATTTTTTGGAGGGCAGGTGTCATTTACAGAACTGCAATTGGTGAACATTTAGTGACCTTTTGCAGTGGGTTTAAAGCTGCTGTTGTGGGAAACGGCCACAAGGATGCAGCATTTCTCCATTCCCAAATCGGGGTACTAGGGCAGCAGAGCCGTTCTGGAAGTCGTTTGCCTAGGTGGTCAATTTGAATGGAATGTGCCAGGAAAACCCCCCATAAGTTTATGTCTCATTACTCCTAGTTCGTTGTTTTAATTTTTTCAATTGGGGTAATGGTTAGAATGTTGCTTGTCCAAGGTGTACACACTCTGGTTCATCTACATATTCTATATACCTATTTATGTAGAGATCCTCTTCCCGTGTAAATTATTACAGAGTGTTCCGTAAACCTTCCTTGCTATATGGTCGGTCTTTTTGATATATGTATATAATATGTATTTGTATACATATGGTAACGCTAAACTTCATTTATCCATTCCCCCACCTTTCCTTTTAGATAAGCATAGTTTTTTTTTTTTTAATAAGTCTGTGATGGACTTTCTCTGTGGAAATATGTTCATTTGTGTCAGTTATTAGAGAACGCCTATAAGTGATATCATGGGATATAGGACTTTTGCTTTCCGACTTACCTCATGTTCTGTGATTATCTCCAAGATCATCTATGGTGCCTCAAAGAGCAGTGTTTCATTGTTTTCCATGGCTAGTATTCATTGTGTACATGGGCCGCTTCTTCCTTTTCCTTTCATCTGTTGATGGACATTTTGGTTGCTTCACTGTCTTGTCTATTGTGAATAAGGCTGCAGTGCAGCTTTTGCAGCCCGGGTCTTCTTCATTCTGGTCTTCTCAGGTGAGAGGCCCATTGGTGCGCCTGCTGGATTGAATGGTACCTCAATTTTTCCTTTTCAACGCAGCTCCTTTCTGTTCTCATTATTAGCGTTTAACCCTTTTACATCTCACCAGCAGCTAGAGGGTACACAGTTCTCTAAAACCTCTTCAGCATTGACTGTTTGTAGACTTTTTGCCAATGGTCAGTCGACGGGTGTGAGTTGAGAACTTTTCGTAGATTAGATTGCATGAGTCTAATACTTCCTGAGGTTGAGCTTTTATCCATTTCCCTTTCTTTAAAAAGAGAGTGAGTAAAACTTACCTCTTCATACTAGCTTCGTGAACATTTTGCCTGTTTTGAATTTTTTTTATCCATTCCCTACCTCAGCACAATTTTGAGGGCAGGTGTCCTTTACAGCCCTGCGTCCTTGTGAATGAATGGTAAGTGACCATTAGCTGTGGGTTAAAAGCTGCTCTTGCGGGAATCGGCCACAAGGCGGCAGCATTTCTCCTTTACCAAATCTGGTTACTAGGGCAACAGAGCCTTACTGGAAGTGGTGTTCTAGCTTGCAAATTAGAATGGAATGTGCGAGGCAAAAGCCCTTTAAGTTTATGTCTCATTACTTCTTGTTGGTATTTTTAACTTAATTTTTATTTTTTATCACAGCAAACTTGATTACAACGTTTTGTTTGTTCTAGGTGTGCAAGATGTGGTTCTTTCACACATATACATATATCTATTCTTCTTCGGATCCTTTTCCCATGTAGGATACGACACAATGTTGAGTAGTCTTCTCTTGGTATTGCGTAGGTCTTTGGTGATTATATATTTCACATATGTTTGTATCACTCTGTTAACCTCAATACGGTAATGTATCCAATCCTCACACCTTTCCATTTGGTGAACCATAAGTTTTTTTAATGAATCTATGATAGTGTTTCTCTGTGGAAATACCTTTGTTTGTATCATTTTTTAGGTAACACCTATATGTGATATGATAGGATATGTGTCTTTCGCTTTCTCACTTACACCAAGTTGCGTGATTACTTCTAGACTCATCTATGGTGCTGCAAATGGCATTGTTTCATTTTTTCACTAGCTCATATTCCATCTGTACATGTAGCAGTTCTTCATTGTCCACCCATCTGTCGTTGGACTTTTTGGTTACTTCCATATCTTGGCGATTGTTATACTATGCAATGCAGATTTGCGTACCTGTGTCCTTCCAATTCTGTCTTCTTAGGTTATAGGTCCAGGAATAGGTCTGCTGGATCATATGGTAGCTCAATGTTTACCTTTTAAAGGCACCTCTATTCTGTTCGCTTTAGTGGCTCTTTCCAGGTTACGTCCCACTTAAAGCGGAGGGTATGCATTTCTTCCCAGCACCTTCAGCATTTATTCTTTGTAGTTTTTGCTGATGGTTATTCTGAGTGGTGTGAGCTGATACCTCTTTCTGGTTGAATTTGCATGTGTCTCATAATGCGTTGAAATTGAGCTGTAAGACATGTCCTTTTTATTTTTCCAGCTGTGATGAGAGCTTATTTCTTCAAAGTGTTTTCTTAAAGTATGTGTCACCATTTGAAATATTTTGGCCATTATCTCCCTCAAGACATTTTGAGGGCAGGTTTCATTTACAGCCCTGCAGTACTTGTTCATATGAAGTGACCATTAGCTCAGGCTTTAAACCTGCTTTTGCAGGTAACGGCCAGAGAGCGGCAGCCTTTCTACGTTCCCCTTGCTGGTACTAGGGAAACAGACCTACCGGCCAGTGTTGTTTTTCGGTTATAAATTAGAGTGCAATGTGCCCGGATAAACCCACAAATGTTGATGTCTCCTTGCTTTTGTTTGTTTTTAAATTTAATTTATATTTATTATTAGAGTAATATTCCATTGTGTACGTGGACCACTTCTTCTTGGTGCATTCCTCGGTTGATGGACATTTTCATTTCTTCCAAGCGCTGCCTATGGTAAATATTGCTGGCATACAGGTTTCCCAGCCTGTGACTTTTTGATTCTCATTTTCTCAGGTGATAGGCCAAGCAGTGGTTGTGATTGATGGACTGGTAGTTCATTGTTTCCCTTTTCAAAGCACCTACATTGTGTTTTCATTAGTGGCTCTTTACATGCCCCCCCTTACAACCGAGGGTACGCATTTCTCCACACTCCCTTCACCGTTTATTTTTTGCAGCATTTTTCCTAATGGCCATTCTGACTGCTGTGAGCTGATAGGGTTTTGTAATGTGGGTATGCATGTCATGAAAATTTTTAAAATTCATCATATTCCTATGCCTTTATCTTTTCTCTTAAAAGAAAAAACCGTGAGTACAATATAGCTCTTGAAATTGTCTTCTTCGAAGGTTGCCCTCTTCTGAATTTTTTGGTCGATTTTTGACCCCAGAAATTTTCTGGAGGGCAGGCGCCATTTACAGAACTGCAAGTTGGTGAAAATTTAGTGACCTTTTGCAGTGAGTTCAAAGCTGCTGTTGTGGGAAACGTCCACAAGGAGGTAGCATTTCTCCATTCCCCAATCTGGGTTCTAGGGCAGCAGAGCCTTTCTGGAAGTCATTGTCCAGGTTGTAAATTAGAATGGAATTTGCCTGGAGAAATCCCCATAAGTTTATGTCTCATTACTTCTTCTTGGTTTTTAAAATTTTTTAAATCTGGGTAAAGTTTAGAATATTGTTTGTCCTAGGTGTACACAATCTAGTTCATTTGGACATTATGTATGTCTATTAATGTACAGATCCTCTTCCCATATAAAATATTACAGTGTTCCGTCGACCTCCCTTGCTATATGTTCGATCTTTTTGATACATGTATATAATATGTATTTGAATATGTATAGTAACACTAATCTTCATTTCTCAATTTCCCCCCTCCTTTCCTTTTAGATGCGCATAGTTTGTTTTCTACGCCTGTGAGTGTCTTTCTCTTTGGAAATATGTTCATCTGTGTCAGTTATTAGATAATGCCATAAGTGATAATAGAAGATATAGGTCTTTTGCTTTCCGACCTACTTCATGTTTTGTGATTATCTCCAGGTTCATCTATGGTGCCTCAAAGAGCAGTGCTTCAATGTTTTCCATGGCTAATATTCCATTGTGTACATGGACCACTTCTTCTTGGTGCATTCCTCTGTTGATGGACACTTTCGTTGCTTCCAAGTGTTGCCTATGGTAAATATTGCTGGAGTGCAGGATTGCCAGCCTGCGATTTTTGATTTTCATTTTCTCAGGTGATAGACCCAGCAGTGGGTATGATTGATTGACTGGTATGGTAGCTCAACGTTTACCTTTTCAAGGCACCTCAATTGTGCTTTCATTAGTGGCTCGTACCACGTCCCCCTTAGAATCGAGGGTACGCATTTCTCCACAATCACGTCAGCATTTCTTGTTTGCAGCATTTTTGTTGATGGCCATTCTGACTAGTGTGAGCTGATAGGTTTTTGTAATTTTGGTTTACATGTCTGTAAAAATTCCTACAATTCATCATTTTTCCACGCCTTTTTCTTTTCTGTTAAAAGAAAAAAGAAAAAAAAGTGTGAGTATAATATACCTCTTCAAATTTTCTTTTTGGAAGGTTGCACTCTAGAATATTTTGGTCGATTTTCGACCTCAGTATTTTTTGGAGGGCAGGTGTCATTTACAGACCTGCAATTGGTGAATATTTAGTGACCTTTTGCAGTGGGTTTAAAGCTGCTGTTGTGGGAAACGGCCACAAGGATGCAGCATTTCTCCATTCCCAAATCTGGGTACTAGGGCAGCAGAGCCGTTCTGGAAGTCGTTTGCCTAGGTTGTAAATTTGAATGGAATGTGCCAGGAGAACCCCCCATAAGTTTATGTCTCATTACTCCTAGTTGGTTGTTTTAATTTTTTCAATTGGGGTAATGGTTAGAATGTTGCTTGTCCAAGGTGTACATACTCTGGTTCATCTACATATTCTATATACCTATTTATGTAGAGATCCTCTTCCCGTGTAAATTGTTACACAGTGTTCCGTAAACCTTCCTTGCTATATGGTCGGTCTTTTTGATATATGTATATAATATGTATTTGTATACATATGGTAACGCCAATCTTCATGTATCCATTCCCCCCACCTTTCCTTGTAGATAAGCATAGTTTTTTTTAATAAGTCTGTGATTGACTTTCTCAGTGGAAATATGTTCATTTGTGTCAGTTATTAGAGAACGCGTATAAGTGATATCATAGGATATAGGACTTTTGCTTTCCGACTTACCTCATGTTCTGTGATTATCTCCAAGATCATCTATGGTGCCTCAAAGAGCAGTGCTTCAATGTTTTCCATGGCTAATATTCCATTGTGTACATGGACCACTTCTTCTTGGTGCATTCCTCTGTTGATGGACACTTTCGTTGCTTCCAAGTGTTGCCTATGGTAAATATTGCTGGAGTGCAGGATTGCCAGCCTGCGATTTTTGATTTTCATTTTCTCAGGTGATAGACCCAGCAGTGGGTATGATTGATTGACTGGTATGGTAGCTCAACGTTTACCTTTTCAAGGCACCTCAATTGTGCTTTCATTAGTGGCTCTTACCACGTCCCCCTTAGAATCGAGGGTACGCATTTCTCCACAATCAAGTCAGCATTTCTTGTTTGCAGCATTTTTGTTGATGGCCATTCTGACTGGTGTGAGCTGATAGGTTTTTGTAATTTTGGTTTACATGTCTGTAAAAATTCCTACAATTCATCATTTTTCCACGCCTTTTCCTTTTCTGTTAAAAGAAAAAAGAAAAAAAGTGTGAGTACAATATACCTCTTCAAATTTTCTTTTTGGAAGGTTGCACTCTAGAATATTTTGGTCGATTTTCGACCTCAGTATTTTTTGGAGGGCAGGTGTCATTTACAGACCTGCAATTGGTGAATATTTAGTGACCTTTTGCAGTGGGTTTAAAGCTGCTGTTGTGGGAAACGGCCACAAGGATGCAGCATTTCTCCATTCCCAAATCTGGGTACTAGGGCAGCAGAGCCGTTCTGGAAGTCGTTTGCCTAGGTTGTAAATTTGAATGGAATGTGCCAGGAGAACCCCCCATAAGTTTATGTCTCATTACTCCTAGTTCATTGTTTTAATTTTTTCAATTGGGGTAATGGATAGAATGTTGCTTGTCCAAGGTGTACATACTCTGGTTCATCTACATATTCTATATACCTATTTATGTAGAGATCCTCTTCCCGTGTAAATTATTACACAGTGTTCCGTAAACCTTCCTTGCTATATGGTCGGTCTTTTTGATATATGTATATAATATGTATTTGTATACATATGGTAACGCCAATCATCATGTATCCATTCCCCCCACCTTTCCTTGTAGATAAGCATAGTTTTTTTTAATAAGTCTGTGATTGACTTTCTCAGTGGAAATATGTTCATTTGTGTCAGTTATTAGAGAACGCGTATAAGTGATATCATAGGATATAGGACTTTTGCTTTCCGACTTACCTCATGTTCTGTGATTATCTCCAAGATCATCTATGGTGTCTCAAAGAGCAGTGTTTCATTGTTTTCCATGGCTAGTATTCATTGTGTACATGGACCGCTTCTTCTTTTTCCTTTCATCTGTTGATGGACATTTTGGTTGCTTCACTGTCTTGTCTATTGTGAATAAGGCTGCAGTGCAGCTTTTGCAGCCCGGGTCTTCTTCATTCTGGTCTTCTCAGGTGAGAGGCCCATTGGTGCGCCTGCTGGATTGAATGGTACCTCAATTTTTCCTTTTCAACGCAGCTCCTTTCTGTTCTCATTATTAGCGTTTAACCCTTTTACATCTCACCAGCAGCTAGAGGGTACACAGTTCTCTAAAACCTCTTCAGCATTGATTGTTTGTAGACTTTTTGCCAATGGTCAGTCGACGGGTGTGAGTTGAAAACTTTTTGTAGATTAGATTGCATGAGTCTAATACTTCCTGAGGTTGAGCTTTTATCCATTTTCCTTTCTTTAAAAAGAGAGTGAGTACAACTTACCTCTTCATACTAGCTTCGTGAACATTTTGCCTGTTTTGAATTTTTTTTATCCATTCCCTACCTCAGCACAATTTTGAGGGCAGGCGTCCTTTACAGCCCTGAGTCCTTGTGAATGGTAAGTGACCATTAGCTGTGGGTTAAAAGCTGCTGTTGCGGGAATCGGCCACAAGGCGGCAGCATTTCTCCTTTACCAAATCTGGTTACTAGGGCAACAGAGCCTTACTGGAAGTGGTGTTCTAGGTTGTAAATTAGAATGGAATGTGCGAGGAAAAAGCCCTTTAAGTTTATGTCTCATTACTTCTTGTTGGTATCTTTAACTTAATTTTTATTTTTTATCACAGCAAACTTGATTACAATGTTTTGTTTGTTCTAGGTGTGCAAGATGTGGTTCTTTCACACATATACATATATCTATTTTTCTTCGGATCCTTTTCCCATGTAGGTTACGACACAATGTTGAGTAGTCTTCTCTTGGTATTGCGTAGGTCTTTGGTGATTATATATTTCACATATGTTTGTATCACTCTGTTAACCTCAATACGGTAATATATCCAATCCTCACACCTTTCCATTTGGTGAACCATAAGTTTTTTTAATGAATCTATGATAGTGTTTCTCTGTGGAAATACCTTTGTCTGTATCATTTTTTAGGTAACACCTATATGTGATATGATAGGATATGTGTCTTTCGCTTTCTCACTTACACCAAGTTGCGTGATTACTTCTAGACTCATCTATGGTGCTGCAAATGGCATTGTTTCATTTTTTCACTAGCTCATATTCCATCTGTACATGTAGCAGTTCTTCATTGTCCACCCATCTGTCGTTGGACTTTTTGGTTACTTCCATATCTTGGCGATTGTTATACTATGCAATGCAGATTTGCGTACCTGTGTCCTTCCAATTCTGTCTTCTTAGGTTATAGGTCCAGGAATAGGTCTGCTGGATCATATGGTAGCTCAATGTTTACCTTTTAAAGGCACCTCTATTCTGTTCGCTTTAGTGGCTCTTTCCAGGTTACGTCCCACTTAAAGCGGAAGGTATGCATTTCTTCCCAGCACCTTCAGCATTTATTCTTTGTAGTTTTTGCTGATGGTTATTCTGAGTGGTGTGAGCTGATACCTCTTTCTGGTTGAATTTGCATGTGTCTCATAATGCGTTGAAATTGAGCTGTAAGACATGTCCTTTTTATTTTTCCAGCTGTGATGAGAGCTTATTTCTTCAAAGTGTTTTCTTAAAGTATGTGTCACCATTTGAAATATTTTGGCCATTATCTCCCTCAAGACGTTTTGAGGGCAGGTTTCATTTACAGCCCTGCAGTACTTGTTCATATGAAGTGACCATTATCTCAGGCTTTAAACCTGCTTTTGCAGGTAACGGCCAGAGAGCGACAGCCTTTCTACGTTCCCCTTGCTGGTACTAGGGAAACAGACCTACCGGCCAGTGTTGTTTTTCGGTTATAAATTAGAGTGCAATGTGCCCGGATAAACCCACAAATGTTGATGTCTCCTTGCTTTTGTTTGTTTTTAAATTTAATTTATATTTATTATTAGAGTAATATTCCATTGTGTACGTGGACCACTTCTTCTTGGTGCATTCCTCGGTTGATGGACATTTTCATTTCTTCCAAGCGCTGCCTATGGTAAATATTGCTGGCATACAGGTTTCCCAGCCTGTGACTTTTTGATTCTCATTTTCTCAGGTGATAGGCCAAGCAGTGGTTGTGATTGATGGACTGGTAGTTCATTGTTTCCCTTTTCAAAGCACCTACATTGTGTTTTCATTAGTGGCTCTTTACATGCCCCCCCTTACAACCGAGGGTACGCATTTCTCCACACTCCCTTCACCGTTTATTTTTTGCAGCATTTTTCCTAATGGCCATTCTGACTGCTGTGAGCTGATAGGGTTTTGTAATGTGGGTATGCATGTCATGAAAATTTTTAAAATTCATCATATTCCTATGCCTTTATCTTTTCTCTTAAAAGAAAAAACCGTGAGTACAATATAGCTCTTGAAATTGTCTTCTTCGAAGGTTGCCCTCTTCTGAATTTTTTGGTCGATTTTTGACCCCAGAAATTTTCTGGAGGGCAGGCGCCATTTACAGAACTGCAAGTTGGTGAAAATTTAGTGACCTTTTGCAGTGAGTTCAAAGCTGCTGTTGTGGGAAACGTCCACAAGGAGGTAGCATTTCTCCATTCCCCAATCTGGGTTCTAGGGCAGCAGAGCCTTTCTGGAAGTCATTGTCCAGGTTGTAAATTAGAATGGAATTTGCCTGGAGAAATCCCCATAAGTTTATGTCTCATTACTTCTTCTTGGTTTTTAAAATTTTTTAAATCTGGGTAAAGTTTAGAATATTGTTTGTCCTAGGTGTACACAATCTAGTTCATTTGGACATTATGTATGTCTATTAATGTACAGATCCTCTTCCCATATAAAATATTACAGTGTTCCGTCGACCTCCCTTGCTATATGTTCGATCTTTTTGATACATGTATATAATATGTATTTGAATATGTATAGTAACACTAATCTTCATTTCTCAATTTCCCCCCTCCTTTCCTTTTAGATGAGCATAGTTTGTTTTCTATGCCTGTGAGTGTCTTTCTCTTTGGAAATATGTTCATCTGTGTCAGTTATTAGATAATGCCATAAGTGATAATAGAAGATATAGGTCTTTTGCTTTCCGACCTACTTCATGTTTTGTGATTATCTCCAGGCTCATCTATGGTGCCTCAAAGAGCAGTGCTTCAATGTTTTCCATGGCTAATATTCCATTGTGTACATGGACCACTTCTTCTTGGTGCATTCCTCTGTTGATGGACACTTTCGTTGCTTCCAAGTGTTGCCTATGGTAAATATTGCTGGAGTGCAGGATTGCCAGCCTGCGATTTTTGATTTTCATTTTCTCAGGTGATAGACCCAGCAGTGGGTATGATTGATTGACTGGTATGGTAGCTCAACGTTTACCTTTTCAAGGCACCTCAATTGTGCTTTCATTAGTGGCTCGTACCACGTCCCCCTTAGAATCGAGGGTACGCATTTCTCCACAATCACGTCAGCATTTCTTGTTTGCAGCATTTTTGTTGATGGCCATTCTGACTGGTGTGAGCTGATAGGTTTTTGTAATTTTGGTTTACATGTCTGTAAAAATTCCTACAATTCATCATTTTTCCACGCCTTTTTCTTTTCTGTTAAAAGAAAAAAGAAAAAAAAAGTGTGAGTATAATATACCTCTTCAAATTTTCTTTTTGGAAGGTTGCACTCTAGAATATTTTGGTCGATTTTCGACCTCAGTATTTTTTGGAGGGCAGGTGTCATTTACAGACCTGCAATTGGTGAATATTTAGTGACCTTTTGCAGTGGGTTTAAAGCTGCTGTTGTGGGAAACGGCCACAAGGATGCAGCATTTCTCCATTCCCAAATCGGGGTACTAGGGCAGCAGAGCCGTTCTGGAAGTCGTTTGCCTAGGTTGTAAATTTGAATGGAATGTGCCAGGAGAACCCCCCATAAGTTTATGTCTCATTACTCCTAGTTGGTTGTTTTAATTTTTTCAATTGTGGTAATGGTTAGAATGTTGCTTGTCCAAGGTGTACATACTCTGGTTCATCTACATATTCTATATACCTATTTATGTAGAGATCCTCTTCCCGTGTAAATTGTTACACAGTGTTCCGTAAACCTTCCTTGCTATATGGTCGGTCTTTTTGATATATGTATATAATATGTATTTGTATACATATGGTAACGCCAATCATCATGTATCCATTCCCCCCACCTTTCCTTGTAGATAAGCATAGTTTTTTTAAATAAGTCTGTGATTGACTTTCTCAGTGGAAATATGTTCATTTGTGTCAGTTATTAGAGAACGCGTATAAGTGATATCATAGGATATAGGACTTTTGCTTTCTGACTTACCTCATGTTCTGTGATTATCTCCAAGATCATCTATGGTGTCTCAAAGAGCAGTGTTTCATTGTTTTCCATGGCTAGTATTCATTGTGTACATGGGCCGCTTCTGCTTTTTCCTTTCATCTGTTGATGGACATTTTGGTTGCTTCACTGTCTTGTCTATTGTGAATAAGGCTGCAGTGCAGCTTTTGCAGCCCGGGTCTTCTTCATTCTGGTCTTCTCAGGTGAGAGGCCCATTGGTGCGCCTGCTGGATTGAATGGTACCTCAATTTTTCCTTTTCAACGCAGCTCCTTTCTGTTCTCATTATTAGCGTTTAACCCTTTTACATCTCACCAGCAGCTAGAGGGTACACAGTTCTCTAAAACCTCTTCAGCATTGATTGTTTGTAGACTTTTTGCCAATGGTCAGTCGACGGGTGTGAGTTGAAAACTTTTTGTAGATTAGATTGCATGAGTCTAATACTTCCTGAGGTTGAGCTTTTATCCATTTTCCTTTCTTTAAAAAGAGAGTGAGTACAACTTACCTCTTCATACTAGCTTCGTGAACATTTTGCCTGTTTTGAATTTTTTTATCCATTCCCTACCTCAGCACAATTTTGAGGGCAGGCGTCCTTTACAGCCCTGAGTCCTTGTGAATGGTAAGTGACCATTAGCTGTGGGTTAAAAGCTGCTGTTGCGGGAATCGGCCACAAGGCGGCAGCATTTCTCCTTTACCAAATCTGGTTACTAGGGCAACAGAGCCTTACTGGAAGTGGTGTTCTAGGTTGTAAATTAGAATGGAATGTGCGAGGAAAAAGCCCTTTAAGTTTATGTCTCATTACTTCTTGTTGGTATCTTTAACTTAATTTTTATTTTTTATCACAGCAAACTTGATTACAATGTTTTGTTTGTTCTAGGTGTGCAAGATGTGGTTCTTTCACACATATACATATATCTATTTTTCTTCGGATCCTTTTCCCATGTAGGATACGACACAATGTTGAGTAGTCTTCTCTTGGTATTGCGTAGGTCTTTGGTGATTATATATTTCACATATGTTTGTATCACTCTGTTAACCTCAATACGGTAATGTATCCAATCCTCACACCTTTCCATTTGGTGAACCATAAGTTTTTTTAATGAATCTATGATAGTGTTTCTCTGTGGAAATACCTTTGTTTGTATCATTTTTTAGGTAACACCTATATGTGATATGATAGGATATGTGTCTTTCGCTTTCTCACTTACACCAAGTTGCGTGATTACTTCTAGACTCATCTATGGTGCTGCAAATGGCATTGTTTCATTTTTTCACTAGCTCATATTCCATCTGTACATGGTGCAGTTCTTCATTGTCCACCCATCTGTCGTTGGACTTTTTGGTTACTTCCATATCTTGGCGATTGTTATACTATGCAATGCAGATTTGCGTACCTGTGTCCTTCCAATTCTGTCTTCTTAGGTTATAGGTCCAGGAATAGGTCTGCTGGATCATATGGTAGCTCAATGTTTACCTTTTAAAGGCACCTCTATTCTGTTCGCTTTAGTGGCTCTTTCCAGGTTACGTCCCACTTAAAGCGGAGGGTATGCATTTCTTCCCAGCACCTTCAGCATTTATTCTTTGTAGTTTTTGCTGATGGTTATTCTGAGTGGTGTGAGCTGATACCTCTTTCTGGTTGAATTTGCATGTGTCTCATAATGCGTTGAAATTGAGCTGTAAGACATGTCCTTTTTATTTTTCCAGCTGTGATGAGAGCTTATTTCTTCAAAGTGTTTTCTTAAAGTATGTGTCACCATTTGAAATATTTTGGCCATTATCTCCCTCAAGACATTTTGAGGGCAGGTTTCATTTACAGCCCTGCAGTACTTGTTCATATGAAGTGACCATTAGCTCAGGCTTTAAACCTGCTTTTGCAGGTAACGGCCAGAGAGCGGCAGCCTTTCTACGTTCCCCTTGCTGGTACTAGGGAAACAGACCTACCGGCCAGTGTTGTTTTTCGGTTATAAATTAGAGTGCAATGTGCCCGGATAAACCCACAAATGTTGATGTCTCCTTGCTTTTGTTTGTTTTTAAATTTAATTTATATTTATTATTAGAGTAATATTCCATTGTGTACGTGGACCACTTCTTCTTGGTGCATTCCTCGGTTGATGGACATTTTCATTTCTTCCAAGCGCTGCCTATGGTAAATATTGCTGGCATACAGGTTTCCCAGCCTGTGACTTTTTGATTCTCATTTTCTCAGGTGATAGGCCAAGCAGTGGTTGTGATTGATGGACTGGTAGTTCATTGTTTCCCTTTTCAAAGCACCTACATTGTGTTTTCATTAGTGGCTCTTTACATGCCCGCCCTTACAACCGAGGGTACGCATTTCTCCACACTCCCTTCACCGTTTATTTTTTGCAGCATTTTTCCTAATGGCCATTCTGACTGCTGTGAGCTGATAGGGTTTTGTAATGTGGGTATGCATGTCATGAAAATTTTTAAAATTCATCATATTCCTATGCCTTTATCTTTTCTCTTAAAAGAAAAAACCGTGAGTACAATATAGCTCTTGAAATTGTCTTCTTCGAAGGTTGCCCTCTTCTGAATTTTTTGGTCGATTTTTGACCCCAGAAATTTTCTGGAGGGCAGGCGCCATTTACAGAACTGCAAGTTGGTGAAAATTTAGTGACCTTTTGCAGTGAGTTCAAAGCTGCTGTTGTGGGAAACGTCCACAAGGAGGTAGCATTTCTCCATTCCCCAATCTGGGTTCTAGGGCAGCAGAGCCTTTCTGGAAGTCATTGTCCAGGTTGTAAATTAGAATGGAATTTGCCTGGAGAAATCCCCATAAGTTTATGTCTCATTACTTCTTCTTGGTTTTTAAAATTTTTTAAATCTGGGTAAAGTTTAGAATATTGTTTGTCCTAGGTGTACACAATCTAGTTCATTTGGACATTATGTATGTCTATTAATGTACAGATCCTCTTCCCATATAAAATATTACAGTGTTCCGTCGACCTCCCTTGCTATATGTTCGATCTTTTTGATACATGTATATAATATGTATTTGAATATGTATAGTAACACTAATCTTCATTTCTCAATTTCCCCCCTCCTTTCCTTTTAGATGAGCATAGTTTGTTTTCTATGCCTGTGAGTGTCTTTCTCTTTGGAAATATGTTCATCTGTGTCAGTTATTAGATAATGCCATAAGTGATAATAGAAGATATAGGTCTTTTGCTTTCCGACCTACTTCATGTTTTGTGATTATCTCCAGGCTCATCTATGGTGCCTCAAAGAGCAGTGCTTCAATGTTTTCCATGGCTAATATTCCATTGTGTACATGGACCACTTCTTCTTGGTGCATTCCTCTGTTGATGGACATTTTCGTTGCTTCCAAGCGTTGCCTATGGTAAATATTGCTGGAGTGCAGGATTGCCAGCCTGCGATTTTTGATTTTCATTCTCTCAGGTGATAGACCCAGCAGTGGGTATGATTGATTGACTGGTATGGTAGCTCAACGTTTACCTTTTCAAGGCACCTCAATTGTGCTGTCATTAGTGGCTCTTACCACGTCCCCCTTAGAATCGAGGGTACGCATTTCTCCACAATCACGTCAGCATTTCTTGTTTGCAGCATTTTTGTTGATGGCCATTCTGACTGGGGTGAGCTGATAGGTTTTTGTAATTTGGGTTTACATGTCTGTAAAAATTCCTACAATTCATCATTTTTCCACGCCTTTTGCTTTTCTGTTAAAAGAAAAAAGAAAAAGAGTGTGAGTATAATATACCTCTTCAAATTTTCTTTTTGGAAGGTTGCACTCTAGAATTTTTTGGTCGATTTTCGACCTCAGTATTTTTTGGAGGGCAGGTGTCATTTACAGAACTGCAATTGGTGAACATTTAGTGACCTTTTGCAGTGGGTTTAAAGCTGCTGTTGTGGGAAACGGCCACAAGGATGCAGCATTTCTCCATTCCCAAATCGGGGTACTAGGGCAGCAGAGCCGTTCTGGAAGTCGTTTGCCTAGGTGGTCAATTTGAATGGAATGTGCCAGGAGAACCCCCCATAAGTTTATGTCTCATTACTCCTAGTTGGTTGTTTTAATTTTTTCAATTGGGGTAATGGTTAGAATGTTGCTTGTCCAAGGTGTACACACTCTGGTTCATCTACATATTCTATATACCTATTTATGTAGAGATCCTCTTCCCGTGTAAATTATTACAGAGTGTTCCGTAAACCTTCCTTGCTATATGGTCGGTCTTTTTGATATATGTATATAATATGTATTTGTATACATATGGTAACGCTAATCTTCATTTATCCATTCCCCCACCTTTCCTTTTAGATAAGCATAGTTTTTTTTTTTTTAATAAGTCTGTGATGGACTTTCTCTGTGGAAATATGTTCATTTGTGTCAGTTATTAGAGAACGCCTATAAGTGATATCATGGGATATAGGACTTTTGCTTTCCGACTTACCTCATGTTCTGTGATTATCTCCAAGATCATCTATGGTGCCTCAAAGAGCAGTGTTTCATTGTTTTCCATGGCTAGTATTCATTGTGTACATGGGCCGCTTCTTCCTTTTCCTTTCATCTGTTGATGGACATTTTGGTTGCTTCACTGTCTTGTCTATTGTGAATAAGGCTGCAGTGCAGCTTTTGCAGCCCGGGTCTTCTTCATTCTGGTCTTCTCAGGTGAGAGGCCCATTGGTGCGCCTGCTGGATTGAATGGTACCTCAATTTTTCCTTTTCAACGCAGCTCCTTTCTGTTCTCATTATTAGCGTTTAACCCTTTTACATCTCACCAGCAGCTAGAGGGTACACAGTTCTCTAAAACCTCTTCAGCATTGACTGTTTGTAGACTTTTTGCCAATGGTCAGTCGACGGGTGTGAGTTGAGAACTTTTCGTAGATTAGATTGCATGAGTCTAATACTTCCTGAGGTTGAGCTTTTATCCATTTCCCTTTCTTTAAAAAGAGAGTGAGTAAAACTTACCTCTTCATACTAGCTTCGTGAACATTTTGCCTGTTTTGAATTTTTTTTATCCATTCCCTACCTCAGCACAATTTTGAGGGCAGGTGTCCTTTACAGCCCTGCGTCCTTGTGAATGAATGGTAAGTGACCATTAGCTGTGGGTTAAAAGCTGCTCTTGCGGGAATCGGCCACAAGGCGGCAGCATTTCTCCTTTACCAAATCTGGTTACTAGGGCAACAGAGCCTTACTGGAAGTGGTGTTCTAGGTTGCAAATTAGAATGGAATGTGCGAGGCAAAAGCCCTTTAAGTTTATGTCTCATTACTTCTTGTTGGTATTTTTAACTTAATTTTTATTTTTTATCACAGCAAACTTGATTACAATGTTTTGTTTGTTCTAGGTGTGCAAGATGTGGTTCTTTCACACATATACATATATCTATTCTTCTTCGGATCCTTTTCCCATGTAGGTTATGACACAGTGTTGAGTAGTCTTCTCTTGGTATTGCGTAGGTCTTTGGTGATTATGTATTTCACGTGTGTTTGTGTCTCTCTGTTAACCTCAATATGGTAATGTATCCAATCCTCACACCTTTCCATTTGGTGAACCATAAGTTTTTTTAATGAATCTATGATAGTGTTTCTCTGTGGAAATACCTTTGTCTGTATCATTTTTTAGGTAACACCTATATGTGATATGATAGGCTATGTGTCTTTCGCTTTCTCACTTACTCCGAGTTGCGTGATTACTTCTAGACTCATCTATGGTGCTGCAAATGGCATTGTTTCATTTTTTCACTAGCTCATATTCCATCTGTACAGGTAGCAGTTCTTCTTTGTCCACCCATCTGTCGGTGGACTTTTTGGTTACTTCCATATCTTGGCCATTGTAATACTGTGCAATGCAGATTTGCGTGCCTGTGTCCTTCCAATTCTGTCTTCTTAGGTTACAGGTCCAGGAATAGGTCTGCTGGATCATATGGTAGCTCAATGTTTACCTTTTAAAGGCACCTCTATTCTGATCTCTTTAGTGGCTCTTTCCAGGTTACGTCCCACTTAAAGTGGAGGGTATGTATTTCTTCCCAGCACCTTCAGCATTTATTCTTTGTAGTTTTTGCTGATGGTTATTCTGAGTGGTGTGAGCTGATACCTCTTTGTGGTTGAATTTGCATGTGTCTCATAATGCGTTGAAATTGAGCTTTAAGACTTGTCCTTTTTATTTTTCCAGCTGTGATTGGAGCTTATTTCTTCAAAGTGTTTTCTTAAAGTATGTGTCACCGTTTGAAATATTTTGGCCATGATCTCCCTCAAGACATTTTGAGGGCAGGTTTCATTTACAGCCCTGCAGTACTTGTTCATATGAAGTGACCATTAGCTCAGGCTTTAAACCTGCTTTTGCAGGTAACGGCCAGAGAGCGGCAGCCTTTCTACGTTCCCCTTGCTGCTACTAGGGAAACAGACCTACCGGTCCGTGGTGTTCTTCGGTTATAAATTAGAGTGCAATGTGCCCGGATAAACCCACAAATGTTGATGTCTCCTTGCTTTTCTTTGTTTTTAAATTTAATTTATATTTATTATTAATTAGAGTAATATTCCATTGTGTACGTGGACCACTTCTTCTTGGTGCATTCCTCGGTTGATGGACATTTTCATTGCTTCCAAGTGTTGGCTATGGTAAATATTGCTGGCGTACAGGTTTGCCAGCCTGTGACTTTTTGATTCTCATTTTCTCAGGTGATAGGCCAAGCAGTGGTTGTGATTGATTGACTGGTAGCTCAATGTTTCCCTTTTCAAAGCACCTACATTGTGTTTTCATTAGTGGCTCTTTACATGCCCCCCCTTACCACCGAGGGTACGCATTTCTCCACACTCCCTTCACCGTTTATTTTTTGCAGCACTTTTCCTAATGGCCATTGTGACTGCTGCGAGCTGATAGGTTTTTGTAATATGGGTATGCATGTCATTAAAATTTTTAAAATTCATCATATTCCTACGCCTTTTTCTTTTCTCTTAAAAGAAAAAACCGTGAGTACAATATAGCTCTTGAAATTGTCTTCTTCGAAGGTTGCCCTCTTCTGAATTTTTTGGTCGATTTTTGACCCCAGAAATTTCCTGGAGGGCAGGCGCCATTTACAGAACTGCAAGTTGGTGAAAATTTAGTGACCTTTTGCAGTGGGTTCAAAGCTGCTGTTGTGGGAAACGTCCACAAGGAGGTAGCATTTCTCCATTCCCCAATCTGGGTACTAGGGCAGCAGAGCCTTTCTGGAAGTCATTGTCCTAGGTTGTAAATTAGAATGGAATTTGCCAGGAGAAATCCCCATAAGTTTATGTCTCATTACTTCTTCTTGGTTTTTAAAATTTTTTTAATCTGGGTAAAGTTTAGAAAATTGTTTGTCCTAGGTGTACACAATCTGGTTCATTTGTACATTATGTATGTCTATTAATGTACAGATCCTCTTCCCATGTAAAATATTACAGTGTTCCATCGACCTCCCTTGCTATATGTTCGGTCTTTTTGATACATGTATATAATATGTATTTGTATATGTATAGTCACACTAATCTTCATTTCTCAATTTCCCCCCTCCTTTCCTTTTAGATGAGCATAGTTTGTGTTCTACGCCTGTGAGTGTCTTTCTCTTTGGAAATATGTTCATCTGTGTCAGTTATTAGATAATGCCGTACGTGATAATATGGGATATAGGTCTTTTGCTTTCCGACCTACTTCATGTTTTGTGATTATCTCCAGGCTCATCTATGGTGCCTCAAAGAGCAGTGCTTCAATGTTTTCCATGGCTAATATTCCATTGTGTACATGGACCACTTCTTCTTGGTGCATTCCTCTGTTGATGGACATTTTCGTTGCTTCCAAGCGTTGCCTATGGTAAATATTGCTGGAGTGCAGGATTGCCAGCCTGCGATTTTTGATTTTCATTCTCTCAGGTGATAGACCCAGCAGTGGGTATGATTGATTGACTGGTATGGTAGCTCAACGTTTACCTTTTCAAGGCACCTCAATTGTGCTGTCATTAGTGGCTCTTACCACGTCCCCCTTAGAATCGAGGGTACGCATTTCTCCACAATCACGTCAGCATTTCTTGTTTGCAGCATTTTTGTTGATGGCCATTCTGACTGGGGTGAGCTGATAGGTTTTTGTAATTTGGGTTTACATGTCTGTAAAAATTCCTACAATTCATCATTTTTCCACGCCTTTTGCTTTTCTGTTAAAAGAAAAAAGAAAAAGAGTGTGAGTATAATATACCTCTTCAAATTTTCTTTTTGGAAGGTTGCACTCTAGAATTTTTTGGTCGATTTTCGACCTCAGTATTTTTTGGAGGGCAGGTGTCATTTACAGAACTGCAATTGGTGAACATTTAGTGACCTTTTGCAGTGGGTTTAAAGCTGCTGTTGTGGGAAACGGCCACAAGGATGCAGCATTTCTCCATTCCCAAATCGGGGTACTAGGGCAGCAGAGCCGTTCTGGAAGTCGTTTGCCTAGGTGGTCAATTTGAATGGAATGTGCCAGGAAAACCCCCCATAAGTTTATGTCTCATTACTCCTAGTTCGTTGTTTTAATTTTTTCAATTGGGGTAATGGTTAGAATGTTGCTTGTCCAAGGTGTACACACTCTGGTTCATCTACATATTCTATATACCTATTTATGTAGAGATCCTCTTCCCGTGTAAATTATTACAGAGTGTTCCGTAAACCTTCCTTGCTATATGGTCGGTCTTTTTGATATATGTATATAATATGTATTTGTATACATATGGTAACGCTAATCTTCATTTATCCATTCCCCCACCTTTCCTTTTAGATAAGCATAGTTTTTTTTTTAATAAGTCTGTGATGGACTTTCTCTGTGGAAATATGTTCATTTGTGTCAGTTATTAGAGAACGCCTATAAGTGATATCATGGGATATAGGACTTTTGCTTTCCGACTTACCTCATGTTCTGTGATTATCTCCAAGATCATCTATGGTGCCTCAAAGAGCAGTGTTTCATTGTTTTCCATGGCTAGTATTCATTGTGTACATGGGCCGCTTCTTCCTTTTCCTTTCATCTGTTGATGGACATTTTGGTTGCTTCACTGTCTTGTCTATTGTGAATAAGGCTGCAGTGCAGCTTTTGCAGCCCGGGTCTTCTTCATTCTGGTCTTCTCAGGTGAGAGGCCCATTGGTGCGCCTGCTGGATTGAATGGTACCTCAATTTTTCCTTTTCAACGCAGCTCCTTTCTGTTCTCATTATTAGCGTTTAACCCTTTTACATCTCACCAGCAGCTAGAGGGTACACAGTTCTCTAAAACCTCTTCAGCATTGACTGTTTGTAGACTTTTTGCCAATGGTCAGTCGACGGGTGTGAGTTGAGAACTTTTCGTAGATTAGATTGCATGAGTCTAATACTTCCTGAGGTTGAGCTTTTATCCATTTCCCTTTCTTTAAAAAGAGAGTGAGTAAAACTTACCTCTTCATACTAGCTTCGTGAACATTTTGCCTGTTTTGAATTTTTTTTATCCATTCCCTACCTCAGCACAATTTTGAGGGCAGGTGTCCTTTACAGCCCTGCGTCCTTGTGAATGAATGGTAAGTGACCATTAGCTGTGGGTTAAAAGCTGCTCTTGCGGGAATCGGCCACAAGGCGGCAGCATTTCTCCTTTACCAAATCTGGTTACTAGGGCAACAGAGCCTTACTGGAAGTGGTGTTCTAGGTTGCAAATTAGAATGGAATGTGCGAGGCAAAAGCCCTTTAAGTTTATGTCTCATTACTTCTTGTTGGTATTTTTAACTTAATTTTTATTTTTTATCACAGCAAACTTGATTACAATGTTTTGTTTGTTCTAGGTGTGCAAGATGTGGTTCTTTCACACATATACATATATCTATTCTTCTTCGGATCCTTTTCCCATGTATGATACGACACAATGTTGAGTAGTCTTCTCTTGGTATTGCGTAGGTCTTTGGTGATTATATATTTCACATATGTTTGTATCACTCTGTTAACCTCAATACGGTAATGTATCCAATCCTCACACCTTTCCATTTGGTGAACCATAAGTTTTTTTAATGAATCTATGATAGTGTTTCTCTGTGGAAATACCTTTGTTTGTATCATTTTTTAGGTAACACCTATATGTGATATGATAGGATATGTGTCTTTCGCTTTCTCACTTACACCAAGTTGCGTGATTACTTCTAGACTCATCTATGGTGCTGCAAATGGCATTGTTTCATTTTTTCACTAGCTCATATTCCATCTGTACATGGTGCAGTTCTTCATTGTCCACCCATCTGTCGTTGGACTTTTTGGTTACTTCCATATCTTGGCGATTGTTATACTATGCAATGCAGATTTGCGTACCTGTGTCCTTCCAATTCTGTCTTCTTAGGTTATAGGTCCAGGAATAGGTCTGCTGGATCATATGGTAGCTCAATGTTTACCTTTTAAAGGCACCTCTATTCTGTTCGCTTTAGTGGCTCTTTCCAGGTTACGTCCCACTTAAAGCGGAGGGTATGCATTTCTTCCCAGCACCTTCAGCATTTATTCTTTGTAGTTTTTGCTGATGGTTATTCTGAGTGGTGTGAGCTGATACCTCTTTCTGGTTGAATTTGCATGTGTCTCATAATGCGTTGAAATTGAGCTGTAAGACATGTCCTTTTTATTTTTCCAGCTGTGATGAGAGCTTATTTCTTCAAAGTGTTTTCTTAAAGTATGTGTCACCATTTGAAATATTTTGGCCATTATCTCCCTCAAGACATTTTGAGGGCAGGTTTCATTTACAGCCCTGCAGTACTTGTTCATATGAAGTGACCATTAGCTCAGGCTTTAAACCTGCTTTTGCAGGTAACGGCCAGAGAGTGGCAGCCTTTCTACGTTCCCCTTGCTGGTACTAGGGAAACAGACCTACCGGCCAGTGTTGTTTTTCGGTTATAAATTAGAGTGCAATGTGCCCGGATAAACCCACAAATGTTGATGTCTCCTTGCTTTTGTTTGTTTTTAAATTTAATTTATATTTATTATTAGAGTAATATTCCATTGTGTACGTGGACCACTTCTTCTTGGTGCATTCCTCGGTTGATGGACATTTTCATTTCTTCCAAGCGCTGCCTATGGTAAATATTGCTGGCATACAGGTTTCCCAGCCTGTGACTTTTTGATTCTCATTTTCTCAGGTGATAGGCCAAGCAGTGGTTGTGATTGATGGACTGGTAGTTCATTGTTTCCCTTTTCAAAGCACCTACATTGTGTTTTCATTAGTGGCTCTTTACATGCCCCCCCTTACAACCGAGGGTACGCATTTCTCCACACTCCCTTCACCGTTTATTTTTTGCAGCATTTTTCCTAATGGCCATTCTGACTGCTGTGAGCTGATAGGGTTTTGTAATGTGGGTATGCATGTCATGAAAATTTTTAAAATTCATCATATTCCTATGCCTTTATCTTTTCTCTTAAAAGAAAAAACCGTGAGTACAATATAGCTCTTGAAATTGTCTTCTTCGAAGGTTGCCCTCTTCTGAATTTTTTGGTCGATTTTTGACCCCAGAAATTTTCTGGAGGGCAGGCGCCATTTACAGAACTGCAAGTTGGTGAAAATTTAGTGACCTTTTGCAGTGAGTTCAAAGCTGCTGTTGTGGGAAACGTCCACAAGGAGGTAGCATTTCTCCATTCCCCAATCTGGGTTCTAGGGCAGCAGAGCCTTTCTGGAAGTCATTGTCCAGGTTGTAAATTAGAATGGAATTTGCCTGGAGAAATCCCCATAAGTTTATGTCTCATTACTTCTTCTTGGTTTTTAAAATTTTTTAAATCTGGGTAAAGTTTAGAATATTGTTTGTCCTAGGTGTACACAATCTAGTTCATTTGGACATTATGTATGTCTATTAATGTACAGATCCTCTTCCCATATAAAATATTACAGTGTTCCGTCGACCTCCCTTGCTATATGTTCGATCTTTTTGATACATGTATATAATATGTATTTGAATATGTATAGTAACACTAATCTTCATTTCTCAATTTCCCCCCTCCTTTCCTTTTAGATGAGCATAGTTTGTTTTCTATGCCTGTGAGTGTCTTTCTCTTTGGAAATATGTTCATCTGTGTCAGTTATTAGATAATGCCATAAGTGATAATAGAAGATATAGGTCTTTTGCTTTCCGACCTACTTCATGTTTTGTGATTATCTCCAGGCTCATCTATGGTGCCTCAAAGAGCAGTGCTTCAATGTTTTCCATGGCTAATATTCCATTGTGTACATGGACCACTTCTTCTTGGTGCATTCCTCTGTTGATGGACATTTTCGTTGCTTCCAAGCGTTGCCTATGGTAAATATTGCTGGAGTGCAGGATTGCCAGCCTGCGATTTTTGATTTTCATTCTCTCAGGTGATAGACCCAGCAGTGGGTATGATTGATTGACTGGTATGGTAGCTCAACGTTTACCTTTTCAAGGCACCTCAATTGTGCTGTCATTAGTGGCTCTTACCACGTCCCCCTTAGAATCGAGGGTACGCATTTCTCCACAATCACGTCAGCATTTCTTGTTTGCAGCATTTTTGTTGATGGCCATTCTGACTGGGGTGAGCTGATAGGTTTTTGTAATTTGGGTTTACATGTCTGTAAAAATTCCTACAATTCATCATTTTTCCACGCCTTTTGCTTTTCTGTTAAAAGAAAAAAGAAAAAGAGTGTGAGTATAATATACCTCTTCAAATTTTCTTTTTGGAAGGTTGCACTCTAGAATTTTTTGGTCGATTTTCGACCTCAGTATTTTTTGGAGGGCAGGTGTCATTTACAGAACTGCAATTGGTGAACATTTAGTGACCTTTTGCAGTGGGTTTAAAGCTGCTGTTGTGGGAAACGGCCACAAGGATGCAGCATTTCTCCATTCCCAAATCGGGGTACTAGGGCAGCAGAGCCGTTCTGGAAGTCGTTTGCCTAGGTGGTCAATTTGAATGGAATGTGCCAGGAGAACCCCCCATAAGTTTATGTCTCATTACTCCTAGTTGGTTGTTTTAATTTTTTCAATTGGGGTAATGGTTAGAATGTTGCTTGTCCAAGGTGTACACACTCTGGTTCATCTACATATTCTATATACCTATTTATGTAGAGATCCTCTTCCCGTGTAAATTATTACAGAGTGTTCCGTAAACCTTCCTTGCTATATGGTCGGTCTTTTTGATATATGTATATAATATGTATTTGTATACATATGGTAACGCTAATCTTCATTTATCCATTCCCCCACCTTTCCTTTTAGATAAGCATAGTTTTTTTTTTTTAATAAGTCTGTGATGGACTTTCTCTGTGGAAATATGTTCATTTGTGTCAGTTATTAGAGAACGCCTATAAGTGATATCATGGGATATAGGACTTTTGCTTTCCGACTTACCTCATGTTCTGTGATTATCTCCAAGATCATCTATGGTGCCTCAAAGAGCAGTGTTTCATTGTTTTCCATGGCTAGTATTCATTGTGTACATGGGCCGCTTCTTCCTTTTCCTTTCATCTGTTGATGGACATTTTGGTTGCTTCACTGTCTTGTCTATTGTGAATAAGGCTGCAGTGCAGCTTTTGCAGCCCGGGTCTTCTTCATTCTGGTCTTCTCAGGTGAGAGGCCCATTGGTGCGCCTGCTGGATTGAATGGTACCTCAATTTTTCCTTTTCAACGCAGCTCCTTTCTGTTCTCATTATTAGTGTTTAACCCTTTTACATCTCACCAGCAGCTAGAGGGTACACAGTTCTCTAAAACCTCTTCAGCATTGACTGTTTGTAGACTTTTTGCCAATGGTCAGTCGACGGGTGTGAGTTGAGAACTTTTCGTAGATTAGATTGCATGAGTCTAATACTTCCTGAGGTTGAGCTTTTATCCATTTCCCTTTCTTTAAAAAGAGAGTGAGTAAAACTTACCTCTTCATACTAGCTTCGTGAACATTTTGCCTGTTTTGAATTTTTTTTATCCATTCCCTACCTCAGCACAATTTTGAGGGCAGGTGTCCTTTACAGCCCTGCGTCCTTGTGAATGAATGGTAAGTGACCATTAGCTGTGGGTTAAAAGCTGCTCTTGCGGGAATCGGCCACAAGGCGGCAGCATTTCTCCTTTACCAAATCTGGTTACTAGGGCAACAGAGCCTTACTGGAAGTGGTGTTCTAGGTTGCAAATTAGAATGGAATGTGCGAGGCAAAAGCCCTTTAAGTTTATGTCTCATTACTTCTTGTTGGTATTTTTAACTTAATTTTTATTTTTTATCACAGCAAACTTGATTACAATGTTTTGTTTGTTCTAGGTGTGCAAGATGTGGTTCTTTCACACATATACATATATCTATTCTTCTTCGGATCCTTTTCCCATGTAGGTTATGACACAGTGTTGAGTAGTCTTCTCTTGGTATTGCGTAGGTCTTTGGTGATTATGTATTTCACGTGTGTTTGTGTCTCTCTGTTAACCTCAATATGGTAATGTATCCAATCCTCACACCTTTCCATTTGGTGAACCATAAGTTTTTTTAATGAATCTATGATAGTGTTTCTCTGTGGAAATACCTTTGTCTGTATCATTTTTTAGGTAACACCTATATGTGATATGATAGGCTATGTGTCTTTCGCTTTCTCACTTACTCCGAGTTGCGTGATTACTTCTAGACTCATCTATGGTGCTGCAAATGGCATTGTTTCATTTTTTCACTAGCTCATATTCCATCTGTACAGGTAGCAGTTCTTCTTTGTCCACCCATCTGTCGGTGGACTTTTTGGTTACTTCCATATCTTGACCATTGTAATACTGTGCAATGCAGATTTGCGTGCCTGTGTCCTTCCAATTCTGTCTTCTTAGGTTACAGGTCCAGGAATAGGTCTGCTGGATCATATGGTAGCTCAATGTTTACCTTTTAAAGGCACCTCTATTCTGATCTCTTTAGTGGCTCTTTCCAGGTTACGTCCCACTTAAAGTGGAGGGTATGTATTTCTTCCCAGCACCTTCAGCATTTATTCTTTGTAGTTTTTGCTGATGGTTATTCTGAGTGGTGTGAGCTGATACCTCTTTGTGGTTGAATTTGCATGTGTCTCATAATGCGTTGAAATTGAGCTTTAAGACTTGTCCTTTTTATTTTTCCAGCTGTGATTGGAGCTTATTTCTTCAAAGTGTTTTCTTAAAGTATGTGTCACCGTTTGAAATATTTTGGCCATGATCTCCCTCAAGACATTTTGAGGGCAGGTTTCATTTACAGCCCTGCAGTACTTGTTCATATGAAGTGACCATTAGCTCAGGCTTTAAACCTGCTTTTGCAGGTAACGGCCAGAGAGCGGCAGCCTTTCTACGTTCCCCTTGCTGCTACTAGGGAAACAGACCTACCGGTCCGTGGTGTTCTTCGGTTATAAATTAGAGTGCAATGTGCCCGGATAAACCCACAAATGTTGATGTCTCCTTGCTTTTCTTTGTTTTTAAATTTAATTTATATTTATTATTAATTAGAGTAATATTCCATTGTGTACGTGGACCACTTCTTCTTGGTGCATTCCTCGGTTGATGGACATTTTCATTGCTTCCAAGTGTTGGCTATGGTAAATATTGCTGGCGTACAGGTTTGCCAGCCTGTGACTTTTTGATTCTCATTTTCTCAGGTGATAGGCCAAGCAGTGGTTGTGATTGATTGACTGGTAGCTCAATGTTTCCCTTTTCAAAGCACCTACATTGTGTTTTCATTAGTGGCTCTTTACATGCCCCCCCTTACCACCGAGGGTACGCATTTCTCCACACTCCCTTCACCGTTTATTTTTTGCAGCACTTTTCCTAATGGCCATTGTGACTGCTGCGAGCTGATAGGTTTTTGTAATATGGGTATGCATGTCATTAAAATTTTTAAAATTCATCATATTCCTACGCCTTTTTCTTTTCTCTTAAAAGAAAAAACCGTGAGTACAATATAGCTCTTGAAATTGTCTTCTTCGAAGGTTGCCCTCTTCTGAATTTTTTGGTCGATTTTTGACCCCAGAAATTTCCTGGAGGGCAGGCGCCATTTACAGAACTGCAAGTTGGTGAAAATTTAGTGACCTTTTGCAGTGGGTTCAAAGCTGCTGTTGTGGGAAACGTCCACAAGGAGGTAGCATTTCTCCATTCCCCAATCTGGGTACTAGGGCAGCAGAGCCTTTCTGGAAGTCATTGTCCTAGGTTGTAAATTAGAATGGAATTTGCCAGGAGAAATCCCCATAAGTTTATGTCTCATTACTTCTTCTTGGTTTTTAAAATTTTTTTAATCTGGGTAAAGTTTAGAAAATTGTTTGTCCTAGGTGTACACAATCTGGTTCATTTGTACATTATGTATGTCTATTAATGTACAGATCCTCTTCCCATGTAAAATATTACAGTGTTCCGTCGACCTCCCTTGCTATATGTTCGGTCTTTTTGATACATGTATATAATATGTATTTGTATATGTATAGTCACACTAATCTTCATTTCTCAATTTCCCCCCTCCTTTCCTTTTAGATGAGCATAGTTTGTGTTCTACGCCTGTGAGTGTCTTTCTCTTTGGAAATATGTTCATCTGTGTCAGTTATTAGATAATGCCGTACGTGATAATATGGGATATAGGTCTTTTGCTTTCCGACCTACTTCATGTTTTGTGATTATCTCCAGGCTCATCTATGGTGCCTCAAAGAGCAGTGCTTCAATGTTTTCCATGGCTAATATTCCATTGTGTACATGGACCACTTCTTCTTGGTGCATTCCTCTGTTGATGGACATTTTCGTTGCTTCCAAGCGTTGCCTATGGTAAATATTGCTGGAGTGCAGGATTGCCAGCCTGCGATTTTTGATTTTCATTCTCTCAGGTGATAGACCCAGCAGTGGGTATGATTGATTGACTGGTATGGTAGCTCAACGTTTACCTTTTCAAGGCACCTCAATTGTGCTGTCATTAGTGGCTCTTACCACGTCCCCCTTAGAATCGAGGGTACGCATTTCTCCACAATCACGTCAGCATTTCTTGTTTGCAGCATTTTTGTTGATGGCCATTCTGACTGGGGTGAGCTGATAGGTTTTTGTAATTTGGGTTTACATGTCTGTAAAAATTCCTACAATTCATCATTTTTCCACGCCTTTTGCTTTTCTGTTAAAAGAAAAAAGAAAAAGAGTGTGAGTATAATATACCTCTTCAAATTTTCTTTTTGGAAGGTTGCACTCTAGAATTTTTTGGTCGATTTTCGACCTCAGTATTTTTTGGAGGGCAGGTGTCATTTACAGAACTGCAATTGGTGAACATTTAGTGACCTTTTGCAGTGGGTTTAAAGCTGCTGTTGTGGGAAACGGCCACAAGGATGCAGCATTTCTCCATTCCCAAATCGGGGTACTAGGGCAGCAGAGCCGTTCTGGAAGTCGTTTGCCTAGGTGGTCAATTTGAATGGAATGTGCCAGGAAAACCCCCCATAAGTTTATGTCTCATTACTCCTAGTTCGTTGTTTTAATTTTTTCAATTGGGGTAATGGTTAGAATGTTGCTTGTCCAAGGTGTACACACTCTGGTTCATCTACATATTCTATATACCTATTTATGTAGAGATCCTCTTCCCGTGTAAATTATTACAGAGTGTTCCGTAAACCTTCCTTGCTATATGGTCGGTCTTTTTGATATATGTATATAATATGTATTTGTATACATATGGTAACGCTAATCTTCATTTATCCATTCCCCCACCTTTCCTTTTAGATAAGCATAGTTTTTTTTTTTAATAAGTCTGTGATGGACTTTCTCTGTGGAAATATGTTCATTTGTGTCAGTTATTAGAGAACGCCTATAAGTGATATCATGGGATATAGGACTTTTGCTTTCCGACTTACCTCATGTTCTGTGATTATCTCCAAGATCATCTATGGTGCCTCAAAGAGCAGTGTTTCATTGTTTTCCATGGCTAGTATTCATTGTGTACATGGGCCGCTTCTTCCTTTTCCTTTCATCTGTTGATGGACATTTTGGTTGCTTCACTGTCTTGTCTATTGTGAATAAGGCTGCAGTGCAGCTTTTGCAGCCCGGGTCTTCTTCATTCTGGTCTTCTCAGGTGAGAGGCCCATTGGTGCGCCTGCTGGATTGAATGGTACCTCAATTTTTCCTTTTCAACGCAGCTCCTTTCTGTTCTCATTATTAGCGTTTAACCCTTTTACATCTCACCAGCAGCTAGAGGGTACACAGTTCTCTAAAACCTCTTCAGCATTGACTGTTTGTAGACTTTTTGCCAATGGTCAGTCGACGGGTGTGAGTTGAGAACTTTTCGTAGATTAGATTGCATGAGTCTAATACTTCCTGAGGTTGAGCTTTTATCCATTTCCCTTTCTTTAAAAAGAGAGTGAGTAAAACTTACCTCTTCATACTAGCTTCGTGAACATTTTGCCTGTTTTGAATTATTTTTATCCATTCCCTACCTCAGCACAATTTTGAGGGCAGGTGTCCTTTACAGCCCTGCGTCCTTGTGAATGAATGGTAAGTGACCATTAGCTGTGGGTTAAAAGCTGCTCTTGCGGGAATCGGCCACAAGGCGGCAGCATTTCTCCTTTACCAAATCTGGTTACTAGGGCAACAGAGCCTTACTGGAAGTGGTGTTCTAGGTTGCAAATTAGAATGGAATGTGCGAGGCAAAAGCCCTTTAAGTTTATGTCTCATTACTTCTTGTTGGTATTTTTAACTTAATTTTTATTTTTTATCACAGCAAACTTGATTACAATGTTTTGTTTGTTCTAGGTGTGCAAGATGTGGTTCTTTCACACATATACATATATCTATTCTTCTTCGGATCCTTTTCCCATGTAGGATACGACACAATGTTGAGTAGTCTTCTCTTGGTATTGCGTAGGTCTTTGGTGATTATATATTTCACATATGTTTGTATCACTCTGTTAACCTCAATACGGTAATGTATCCAATCCTCACACCTTTCCATTTGGTGAACCATAAGTTTTTTTAATGAATCTATGATAGTGTTTCTCTGTGGAAATACCTTTGTTTGTATCATTTTTTAGGTAACACCTATATGTGATATGATAGGATATGTGTCTTTCGCTTTCTCACTTACACCAAGTTGCGTGATTACTTCTAGACTCATCTATGGTGCTGCAAATGGCATTGTTTCATTTTTTCACTAGCTCATATTCCATCTGTACATGGTGCAGTTCTTCATTGTCCACCCATCTGTCGTTGGACTTTTTGGTTACTTCCATATCTTGGCGATTGTTATACTATGCAATGCAGATTTGCGTACCTGTGTCCTTCCAATTCTGTCTTCTTAGGTTATAGGTCCAGGAATAGGTCTGCTGGATCATATGGTAGCTCAATGTTTACCTTTTAAAGGCACCTCTATTCTGTTCGCTTTAGTGGCTCTTTCCAGGTTACGTCCCACTTAAAGCGGAGGGTATGCATTTCTTCCCAGCACCTTCAGCATTTATTCTTTGTAGTTTTTGCTGATGGTTATTCTGAGTGGTGTGAGCTGATACCTCTTTCTGGTTGAATTTGCATGTGTCTCATAATGCGTTGAAATTGAGCTGTAAGACATGTCCTTTTTATTTTTCCAGCTGTGATGAGAGCTTATTTCTTCAAAGTGTTTTCTTAAAGTATGTGTCACCATTTGAAATATTTTGGCCATTATCTCCCTCAAGACATTTTGAGGGCAGGTTTCATTTACAGCCCTGCAGTACTTGTTCATATGAAGTGACCATTAGCTCAGGCTTTAAACCTGCTTTTGCAGGTAACGGCCAGAGAGCGACAGCCTTTCTACGTTCCCCTTGCTGGTACTAGGGAAACAGACCTACCGGCCAGTGTTGTTTTTCGGTTATAAATTAGAGTGCAATGTGCCCGGATAAACCCACAAATGTTGATGTCTCCTTGCTTTTGTTTGTTTTTAAATTTAATTTATATTTATTATTAGAGTAATATTCCATTGTGTACGTGGACCACTTCTTCTTGGTGCATTCCTCGGTTGATGGACATTTTCATTTCTTCCAAGCGCTGCCTATGGTAAATATTGCTGGCATACAGGTTTCCCAGCCTGTGACTTTTTGATTCTCATTTTCTCAGGTGATAGGCCAAGCAGTGGTTGTGATTGATGGACTGGTAGTTCATTGTTTCCCTTTTCAAAGCACCTACATTGTGTTTTCATTAGTGGCTCTTTACATGCCCCCCCTTACAACCGAGGGTACGCATTTCTCCACACTCCCTTCACCGTTTATTTTTTGCAGCATTTTTCCTAATGGCCATTCTGACTGCTGTGAGCTGATAGGGTTTTGTAATGTGGGTATGCATGTCATGAAAATTTTTAAAATTCATCATATTCCTATGCCTTTATCTTTTCTCTTAAAAGAAAAAACCGTGAGTACAATATAGCTCTTGAAATTGTCTCCTTCGAAGGTTGCCCTCTTCTGAATTTTTTGGTCGATTTTTGACCCCAGAAATTTTCTGGAGGGCAGGCGCCATTTACAGAACTGCAAGTTGGTGAAAATTTAGTGACCTTTTGCAGTGAGTTCAAAGCTGCTGTTGTGGGAAACGTCCACAAGGAGGTAGCATTTCTCCATTCCCCAATCTGGGTTCTAGGGCAGCAGAGCCTTTCTGGAAGTCATTGTCCAGGTTGTAAATTAGAATGGAATTTGCCTGGAGAAATCCCCATAAGTTTATGTCTCATTACTTCTTCTTGGTTTTTAAAATTTTTTAAATCTGGGTAAAGTTTAGAATATTGTTTGTCCTAGGTGTACACAATCTAGTTCATTTGGACATTATGTATGTCTATTAATGTACAGATCCTCTTCCCATATAAAATATTACAGTGTTCCGTCGACCTCCCTTGCTATATGTTCGATCTTTTTGATACATGTATATAATATGTATTTGAATATGTATAGTAACACTAATCTTCATTTCTCAATTTCCCCCCTCCTTTCCTTTTAGATGCGCATAGTTTGTTTTCTACGCCTGTGAGTGTCTTTCTCTTTGGAAATATGTTCATCTGTGTCAGTTATTAGATAATGCCATAAGTGATAATAGAAGATATAGGTCTTTTGCTTTCCGACCTACTTCATGTTTTGTGATTATCTCCAGGCTCATCTATGGTGCCTCAAAGAGCAGTGCTTCAATGTTTTCCATGGCTAATATTCCATTGTGTACATGGACCACTTCTTCTTGGTGCATTCCTCTGTTGATGGACACTTTCGTTGCTTCCAAGTGTTGCCTATGGTAAATATTGCTGGAGTGCAGGATTGCCAGCCTGCGATTTTTGATTTTCATTTTCTCAGGTGATAGACCCAGCAGTGGGTATGATTGATTGACTGGTATGGTAGCTCAACGTTTACCTTTTCAAGGCACCTCAATTGTGCTTTCATTAGTGGCTCGTACCACGTCCCCCTTAGAATCGAGGGTACGCATTTCTCCACAATCACGTCAGCGTTTATCGTTTGCCGCATTTTTGTTGATGGCCATTCTGACTGGTGTGAGCTGATAGGTTTTTGTAATTTGGGTTTACATGTCTGTAAAAATTCCTACAATTCATCCTTTTTCCACGCCTTTTCCTTTTCTGTTAAAAGAAAAAAGAAAAAAGGTGTGAGTACAATATACCTCTTCAAATTTTCTTTTTGGAAGGTTGCACTCTAGAGTTTTTTGGTCGATTTTCGACCTCAGTATCTTTTGGAGGGCAGGTGTCATTTACAGACCTGCAATTGGTGAATATTTAGTGACCTTTTGCAGTGGGTTTAAAGCTGCTGTTGTGGGAAACGGCCACAAGGATGCAGCATTTCTCCATTCCCAAATCGGGGTACTAGGGCAGCAGAGCCGTTCTGGAAGTCGTTTGCCTAGGTTGTAAATTTGAATGGAATGTGCCAGGAGAACCCCCCATAAGTTTATGTCTCATTACTCCTAGTTGGTTGTTTTAATTTTTTCAATTGGGGTAATGGTTAGAATGTTGCTTGTCCAAGGTGTACATACTCTGGTTCATCTACATATTCTATATACCTATTTATGTAGAGATCCTCTTCCCGTGTAAATTGTTACACAGTGTTCCGTAAACCTTCCTTGCTATATGGTCGGTCTTTTTGATATATGTATATAATATGTATTTGTATACATATGGTAACGCCAATCATCATGTATCCATTCCCCCCACCTTTCCTTGTAGATAAGCATAGTTTTTTTAAATAAGTCTGTGATTGACTTTCTCAGTGGAAATATGTTCATTTGTGTCAGTTATTAGAGAACGCGTATAAGTGATATCATAGGATATAGGACTTTTGCTTTCCGACTTACCTCATGTTCTGTGATTATCTCCAAGATCATCTATGGTGTCTCAAAGAGCAGTGTTTCATTGTTTTCCATGGCTAGTATTCATTGTGTACATGGGCCGCTTCTGCTTTTTCCTTTCATCTGTTGATGGACATTTTGGTTACTTCACTGTCTTGTCTATTGTGAATAAGGCTGCAGTGCAGCTTTTGCAGCCCGGGTCTTCTTCATTCTGGTCTTCTCAGGTGAGAGGCCCATTGGTGCGCCTGCTGGATTGAATGGTACCTCAATTTTTCCTTTTCAACGCAGCTCCTTTCTGTTCTCATTATTAGCGTTTAACCCTTTTACATCTCACCAGCAGCTAGAGGGTACACAGTTCTCTAAAACCTCTTCAGCATTGATTGTTTGTAGACTTTTTGCCAATGGTCAGTCGACGGGTGTGAGTTGAAAACTTTTTGTAGATTAGATTGCATGAGTCTAATACTTCCTGAGGTTGAGCTTTTATCCATTTTCCTTTCTTTAAAAAGAGAGTGAGTACAACTTACCTCTTCATACTAGCTTCGTGAACATGTTGCCTGTTTTGAATTTTTTTTATCCATTCCCTACCTCAGCACAATTTTGAGGGCAGGCGTCCTTTACAGCCCTGAGTCCTTGTGAATGGTAAGTGACCATTAGCTGTGGGTTAAAAGCTGCTGTTGCGGGAATCGGCCACAAGGCGGCAGCATTTCTCCTTTACCAAATCTGGTTACTAGGGCAACAGAGCCTTACTGGAAGTGGTGTTCTAGGTTGTAAATTAGAATGGAATGTGCGAGGAAAAAGCCCTTTAAGTTTATGTCTCATTACTTCTTGTTGGTATCTTTAACTTAATTTTTATTTTTTATCACAGCAAACTTGATTACAATGTTTTGTTTGTTCTAGGTGTGCAAGATGTGGTTCTTTCACACATATACATATATCTATTTTTCTTCGGATCCTTTTCCCATGTAGGATACGACACAATGTTGAGTAGTCTTCTCTTGGTATTGCATAGGTCTTTGGTGATTATATATTTCACATATGTTTGTATCACTCTGTTAACCTCAATACGGTAATGTATCCAATCCTCACACCTTTCCATTTGGTGAACCATAAGTTTTTTTAATGAATCTATGATAGTGTTTCTCTGTGGAAATACCTTTGTTTGTATCATTTTGTAGGTAACACCTATATGTGATATGATAGGATATGTGTCTTTCGCTTTCTCACTTACACCAAGTTGCGTGATTACTTCTAGACTCATCTATGGTGCTGCAAATGGCATTGTTTCATTTTTTCACTAGCTCATATTCCATCTGTACATGGTGCAGTTCTTCATTGTCCACCCATCTGTCGTTGGACTTTTTGGTTACTTCCATATCTTGGCGATTGTTATACTATGCAATGCAGATTTGCGTACCTGTGTCCTTCCAATTCTGTCTTCTTAGGTTATAGGTCCAGGAATAGGTCTGCTGGATCATATGGTAGCTCAATGTTTACCTTTTAAAGGCACCTCTATTCTGTTCGCTTTAGTGGCTCTTTCCAGGTTACGTCCCACTTAAAGCGGAGGGTATGCATTTCTTCCCAGCACCTTCAGCATTTATTCTTTGTAGTTTTTGCTGATGGTTATTCTGAGTGGTGTGAGCTGATACCTCTTTCTGGTTGAATTTGCATGTGTCTCATAATGCGTTGAAATTGAGCTGTAAGACATGTCCTTTTTATTTTTCCAGCTGTGATGAGAGCTTATTTCTTCAAAGTGTTTTCTTAAAGTATGTGTCACCATTTGAAATATTTTGGCCATTATCTCCCTCAAGACATTTTGAGGGCAGGTTTCATTTACAGCCCTGCAGTACTTGTTCATATGAAGTGACCATTAGCTCAGGCTTTAAACCTGCTTTTGCAGGTAACGGCCAGAGAGCGGCAGCCTTTCTACGTTCCCCTTGCTGGTACTAGGGAAACAGACCTACCGGCCAGTGTTGTTTTTCGGTTATAAATTAGAGTGCAATGTGCCCGGATAAACCCACAAATGTTGATGTCTCCTTGCTTTTGTTTGTTTTTAAATTTAATTTATATTTATTATTAGAGTAATATTCCATTGTGTACGTGGACCACTTCTTCTTGGTGCATTCCTCGGTTGATGGACATTTTCATTTCTTCCAAGCGCTGCCTATGGTAAATATTGCTGGCATACAGGTTTCCCAGCCTGTGACTTTTTGATTCTCATTTTCTCAGGTGATAGGCCAAGCAGTGGTTGTGATTGATGGACTGGTAGTTCATTGTTTCCCTTTTCAAAGCACCTACATTGTGTTTTCATTAGTGGCTCTTTACATGCCCCCCCTTACAACCGAGGGTACGCATTTCTCCACACTCCCTTCACCGTTTATTTTTTGCAGCATTTTTCCTAATGGCCATTCTGACTGCTGTGAGCTGATAGGGTTTTGTAATGTGGGTATGCATGTCATGAAAATTTTTAAAATTCATCATATTCCTATGCCTTTATCTTTTCTCTTAAAAGAAAAAACCGTGAGTACAATATAGCTCTTGAAATTGTCTTCTTCGAAGGTTGCCCTCTTCTGAATTTTTTGGTCGATTTTTGACCCCAGAAATTTTCTGGAGGGCAGGCGCCATTTACAGAACTGCAAGTTGGTGAAAATTTAGTGACCTTTTGCAGTGAGTTCAAAGCTGCTGTTGTGGGAAACGTCCACAAGGAGGTAGCATTTCTCCATTCCCCAATCTGGGTTCTAGGGCAGCAGAGCCTTTCTGGAAGTCATTGTCCAGGTTGTAAATTAGAATGGAATTTGCCTGGAGAAATCCCCATAAGTTTATGTCTCATTACTTCTTCTTGGTTTTTAAAATTTTTTAAATCTGGGTAAAGTTTAGAATATTGTTTGTCCTAGGTGTACACAATCTAGTTCATTTGGACATTATGTATGTCTATTAATGTACAGATCCTCTTCCCATATAAAATATTACAGTGTTCCGTCGACCTCCCTTGCTATATGTTCGATCTTTTTGATACATGTATATAATATGTATTTGAATATGTATAGTAACACTAATCTTCATTTCTCAATTTCCCCCCTCCTTTCCTTTTAGATGAGCATAGTTTGTTTTCTACGCCTGTGAGTGTCTTTCTCTTTGGAAATATGTTCATCTGTGTCAGTTATTAGATAATGCCATAAGTGATAATATAAGATATAGGTCTTTTGCTTTCCGACCTACTTCATGTTTTGTGATTATCTCCAGGCTCATCTATGGTGCCTCAAAGAGCAGTGCTTCAATGTTTTCCATGGCTAATATTCCATTGTGTACATGGACCACTTCTTCTTGGTGCATTCCTCTGTTGATGGACACTTTCGTTGCTTCCAAGTGTTGCCTATGGTAAATATTGCTGGAGTGCAGGATTGCCAGCCTGCGATTTTTGATTTTCATTTTCTCAGGTGATAGACCCAGCAGTGGGTATGATTGATTGACTGGTATGGTAGCTCAACGTTTACCTTTTCAAGGCACCTCAATTGTGCTTTCATTAGTGGCTCGTACCACGTCCCCCTTAGAATCGAGGGTACGCATTTCTCCACAATCACGTCAGCGTTTATCGTTTGCCGCATTTTTGTTGATGGCCATTCTGACTGGTGTGAGCTGATAGGTTTTTGTAATTTGGGTTTACATGTCTGTAAAAATTCCTACAATTCATCCTTTTTCCACGCCTTTTCCTTTTCTGTTAAAAGAAAAAAGAAAAAAGGTGTGAGTACAATATACCTCTTCAAATTTTCTTTTTGGAAGGTTGCACTCTAGAGTTTTTTGGTCGATTTTCGACCTCAGTATCTTTTGGAGGGCAGGTGTCATTTACAGACCTGCAATTGGTGAATATTTAGTGACCTTTTGCAGTGGGTTTAAAGCTGCTGTTGTGGGAAACGGCCACAAGGATGCAGCATTTCTCCATTCCCAAATCTGGGTACTAGGGCAGGAGAGCCGTTCTGGAAGTCGTTTGCCTAGGTTGTAAATTTGAATGGAATGTGCCAGGAGAACCCCCCATAAGTTTATGTCTCATTACTCCTAGTTGGTTGTTTTAATTTTTTCAATTGGGGTAATGGTTAGAATGTTGCTTGTCCAAGGTGTACATACTCTGGTTCATCTACATATTCTATATACCTATTTATGTAGAGATCCTCTTCCCGTGTAAATTGTTACACAGTAAACCTTCCTTGCTATATGGTCGGTCTTTTTGATATATGTATATAATATGTATTTGTATACATATGGTAACGCCAATCTTCATGTATACATTCCCCCCACCTTTCCTTGTAGATAAGCATAGTTTTTTTTAATAAGTCTGTGATTGACTTTCTCAGGGGAAATATGTTCATTTGTGTCAGTTATTAGAGAACGCGTATAAGTGATATCATAGGATATAGGACTTTTGCTTTCCGACTTACCTCATGTTCTGTGATTATCTCCAAGATCATCTATGGTGTCTCAAAGAGCAGTGTTTCATTGTTTTCCATGGCTAGTATTCATTGTGTACATGGGCCGCTTCTGCTTTTTCCTTTCATCTGTTGATGGACATTTTGGTTGCTTCACTGTCTTGTCTATTGTGAATAAGGCTGCAGTGCAGCTTTTGCAGCCCGGGTCTTCTTCATTCTGGTCTTCTCAGGTGAGAGGCCCATTGGTGCGCCTGCTGGATTGAATGGTACCTCAATTTTTCCTTTTCAACGCAGCTCCTTTCTGTTCTCATTATTAGCGTTTAACCCTTTTACATCTCACCAGCAGCTAGAGGGTACACAGTTCTCTAAAACCTCTTCAGCATTGATTGTTTGTAGACTTTTTGCCAATGGTCAGTCGACGGGTGTGAGTTGAAAACTTTTTGTAGATTAGATTGCATGAGTCTAATACTTCCTGAGGTTGAGCTTTTATCCATTTTCCTTTCTTTAAAAAGAGAGTGAGTACAACTTACCTCTTCATACTAGCTTCGTGAACATGTTGCCTGTTTTGAATTTTATTTATCCATTCCCTACCTCAGCACAATTTTGAGGGCAGGCGTCCTTTACAGCCCTGAGTCCTTGTGAATGGTAAGTGACCATTAGCTGTGGGTTAAAAGCTGCTGTTGCGGGAATCGGCCACAAGGCGGCAGCATTTCTCCTTTACCAAATCTGGTTACTAGGGCAACAGAGCCTTACTGGAAGTGGTGTTCTAGGTTGTAAATTAGAATGGAATGTGCGAGGAAAAAGCCCTTTAAGTTTATGTCTCATTACTTCTTGTTGGTATCTTTAACTTAATTTTTATTTTTTATCACAGCAAACTTGATTACAATGTTTTGTTTGTTCTAGGTGTGCAAGATGTGGTTCTTTCACACATATACATATATCTATTTTTCTTCGGATCCTTTTCCCATGTAGGATACGACACAATGTTGAGTAGTCTTCTCTTGGTATTGCGTAGGTCTTTGGTGATTATATATTTCACATATGTTTGTATCACTCTGTTAACCTCAATACGGTAATGTATCCAATCCTCACACCTTTCCATTTGGTGAACCATAAGTTTTTTTAATGAATCTATGATAGTGTTTCTCTGTGGAAATACCTTTGTTTGTATCATTTTTTAGGTAACACCTATATGTGATATGATAGGATATGTGTCTTTCGCTTTCTCACTTACACCAAGTTGCGTGATTACTTCTAGACTCATCTATGGTGCTGCAAATGGCATTGTTTCATTTTTTCACTAGCTCATATTCCATCTGTACATGGTGCAGTTCTTCATTGTCCACCCATCTGTCGTTGGACTTTTTGGTTACTTCCATATCTTGGCGATTGTTATACTATGCAATGCAGATTTGCGTACCTGTGTCCTTCCAATTCTGTCTTCTTAGGTTATAGGTCCAGGAATAGGTCTGCTGGATCATATGGTAGCTCAATGTTTACCTTTTAAAGGCACCTCTATTCTGTTCGCTTTAGTGGCTCTTTCCAGGTTACGTCCCACTTAAAGCGGAGGGTATGCATTTCTTCCCAGCACCTTCAGCATTTATTCTTTGTAGTTTTTGCTGATGGTTATTCTGAGTGGTGTGAGCTGATACCTCTTTCTGGTTGAATTTGCATGTGTCTCATAATGCGTTGAAATTGAGCTGTAAGACATGTCCTTTTTATTTTTCCAGCTGTGATGAGAGCTTATTTCTTCAAAGTGTTTTCTTAAAGTATGTGTCACCATTTGAAATATTTTGGCCATTATCTCCCTCAAGACATTTTGAGGGCAGGTTTCATTTACAGCCCTGCAGTACTTGTTCATATGAAGTGACCATTAGCTCAGGCTTTAAACCTGCTTTTGCAGGTAACGGCCAGAGAGCGACAGCCTTTCTACGTTCCCCTTGCTGGTACTAGGGAAACAGACCTACCGGCCAGTGTTGTTTTTCGGTTATAAATTAGAGTGCAATGTGCCCGGATAAACCCACAAATGTTGATGTCTCCTTGCTTTTGTTTGTTTTTAAATTTAATTTATATTTATTATTAGAGTAATATTCCATTGTGTACGTGGACCACTTCTTCTTGGTGCATTCCTCGGTTGATGGACATTTTCATTTCTTCCAAGCGCTGCCTATGGTAAATATTGCTGGCATACAGGTTTCCCAGCCTGTGACTTTTTGATTCTCATTTTCTCAGGTGATAGGCCAAGCAGTGGTTGTGATTGATGGACTGGTAGTTCATTGTTTCCCTTTTCAAAGCACCTACATTGTGTTTTCATTAGTGGCTCTTTACATGCCCCCCCTTACAACCGAGGGTACGCATTTCTCCACACTCCCTTCACCGTTTATTTTTTGCAGCATTTTTCCTAATGGCCATTCTGACTGCTGTGAGCTGATAGGGTTTTGTAATGTGGGTATGCATGTCATGAAAATTTTTAAAATTCATCATATTCCTATGCCTTTTTCTTTTCTCTTAAAAGAAAAAACCGTGAGTACAATATAGCTCTTGAAATTGTCTTCTTCGAAGGTTGCCCTCTTCCGAATTTTTTGGTCGATTTTTGACCCCAGAAATTTTCTGGAGGGCAGGCGCAATTTACAGAACTGCAAGTTGGTGAAAATTTAGTGACCTTTTGCAGTGAGTTCAAAGCTGCTGTTGTGGGAAACGTCCACAAGGAGGTAGCATTTCTCCATTCCCCAATCTGGGTTCTAGGGCAGCAGAGCCTTTCTGGAAGTCATTGTCCAGGTTGTAAATTAGAATGGAATTTGCCTGGAGAAATCCCCATAAGTTTATGTCTCATTACTTCTTCTTGGTTTTTAAAATTTTTTAAATCTGGGTAAAGTTTAGAATATTGTTTGTCCTAGGTGTACACAATCTAGTTCATTTGGACATTATGTATGTCTATTAATGTACAGATCCTCTTCCCATATAAAATATTACAGTGTTCCGTCGACCTCCCTTGCTATATGTTCGATCTTTTTGATACATGTATATAATATGTATTTGAATATGTATAGTAACACTAATCTTCATTTCTCAATTTCCCCCCTCCTTTCCTTTTAGATGAGCATAGTTTGTTTTCTACGCCTGTGAGTGTCTTTCTCTTTGGAAATATGTTCATCTGTGTCAGTTATTAGATAATGCCATAAGTGATAATAGAAGATATAGGTCTTTTGCTTTCCGACCTACTTCATGTTTTGTGATTATCTCCAGGCTCATCTATGGTGCCTCAAAGAGCAGTGCTTCAATGTTTTCCATGGCTAATATTCCATTGTGTACATGGACCACTTCTTCTTGGTGCATTCCTCTGTTGATGGACACTTTCGTTGCTTCCAAGTGTTGCCTATGGTAAATATTGCTGGAGTGCAGGATTGCCAGCCTGCGATTTTTGATTTTCATTTTCTCAGGTGATAGACCCAGCAGTGGGTATGATTGATTGACTGGTATGGTAGCTCAACGTTTACCTTTTCAAGGCACCTCAATTGTGCTTTCATTAGTGGCTCGTACCACGTCCCCCTTAGAATCGAGGGTACGCATTTCTCCACAATCACGTCAGCGTTTATCGTTTGCCGCATTTTTGTTGATGGCCATTCTGACTGGTGTGAGCTGATAGGTTTTTGTAATTTTGGTTTACATGTCTGTAAAAATTCCTACAATTCATCATTTTTCCACGCCTTTTCCTTTTCTGTTAAAAGAAAAAAAAAAAAGTGTGAGTACAATATACCTCTTCAAATTTTCTTTTTGGAAGGTTGCACTCTAGAATATTTTGGTCGATTTTCGACCTCAGTATCTTTTGGAGGGCAGGTGTCATTTACAGACCTGCAATTGGTGAATATTTAGTGACCTTTTGCAGTGGGTTTAAAGCTGCTGTTGTGGGAAACGGCCACAAGGATGCAGCATTTCTCCATTCCCAAATCTGGGTACTAGGGCAGCAGAGCCGTTCTGGAAGTCGTTTGCCTAGGTTGTAAATTTGAATGGAATGTGCCAGGAGAACCCCCCATAAGTTTATGTCTCATTACTCCTAGTTCATTGTTTTAATTTTTTCAATTGGGGTAATGGATAGAATGTTGCTTGTCCAAGGTGTACATACTCTGGTTCATCTACATATTCTATATACCTATTTATGTAGAGATCCTCTTCCCGTGTAAATTGTTACACAGTGTTCCGTAAACCTTCCTTGCTATATGGTCGGTCTTTTTGATATATGTATATAATATGTATTTGTATACATATGGTAACGCCAATCATCATGTATCCATTCCCCCCACCTTTCCTTGTAGATAAGCATAGTTTTTTTTTTTTAATAAGTCTGTGATGGACTTTCTCAGTGGAAATATGTTCATTTGTGTCAGTTATTAGAGAACGCGTATAAGTGATATCATGGGATATAGGACTTTTGCTTTCCGACTTACCTCATGTTCTGTGATTATCTCCAAGATCATCTATGGTGTCTCAAAGAGCAGTGTTTCATTGTTTTCCATGGCTAGTATTCATTGTGTACATGGACCGCTTCTTCTTTTTCCTTTCATCTGTTGATGGACATTTTGGTTGCTTCACTGTCTTGTCTATTGTGAATAAGGCTGCAGTGCAGCTTTTGCAGCCCGGGTCTTCTTCATTCTGGTCTTCTCAGGTGAGAGGCCCATTGGTGCGCCTGCTGGATTGAATGGTACCTCAATTTTTCCTTTTCAACGCAGCTCCTTCCTGTTCTCATTATTAGCGTTTAACCCTTTTACATCTCACCAGCAGCTAGAGGGTACACAGTTCTCTAAAACCTCTTCAGCATTGATTGTTTGTAGACTTTTTGCAGATGGTCAGTCGACTGGTGTAAGTTGAAACTTTTTGTACATTAGATTGCATGGGTCTAACACTCCCTGAGGTTGAGCTTTTCTCCATTTTCCTTGTTTTTTGAACGAGCGTGAGTAAAACTTAACTCTTCATACTCTCTTCTTGAAACATTTGCCTGTTTGGAATTTTTTTGTCCATTCCCTACTTCAGCACAATTTTTTAGGGCAGGTGTCCTTTACAGCCCTGAGTCCTTGTGAATGTTAAGGGACCATTAGCTGTGAGTTTAAAGCTGCTCTTGCAGGAAACGGCCACAAGGTGGCAGCATTTCTCCTTTACCAAATTTGGTAACTGGGGAAACAGAGCCTTAGTGGAAGGGGTGTTCTAGGTTGTAAATTCGAATGGAATGTGCCAGGAAAAAAGCCCTTTCAGTTTACGTCTCATTACTTCTTGTTCATATTTGTAATTTACTTTTTAGTTTTGATCCCAGCAAATTTGATTACAATGTTCTAGGTGTGCAAGATGTGGTTCTTTCACACATATACGTGTATCTATTCTTCCTCGCATCCTTTTCCCATGTAGGTTATGACACAATGTTGAGTAGTCTTCTCCTGGTCTTCCGTACGTCTTTGGTAGTTATATATTTCACATGGTTTGTATATCTCTGTTCACCCCAATATGGTAATGTATCCAACCCTCATCCCTTTCTATTTGGTGAACCGTAAGTTTTTTTAATGAATCTGTGATTGCCTTTCTCTGTGGAAATATCTTCATTGGTATCAATTTTTAAGTAACTCCTAAAAGTGATATGATAGGATATGTGTCTTTTGCTTTCTCACTTACTACAGGTTGCGTGGTTATGTCTAGACTCATCTATGGTGCTGCAAATGGCATTGTTTCATTTTTTTCACTAGCGAATATTCCATCTGTACATGGAGGAGTTCTTCTTTGTCCACCCATCTGTTGGTGGAGTTTTTGGTTACTTCCATATCTTGGCTATTGAAATAGTGTGCAATGCAGATTTGCCTGCCTGTGTCTTTCCAATTCTCTCTTCTTAGATTATAGGTCGGGGAGTGGGCCTGCTGGATCATATGGTAGCTCAATGTTTACCTTTTTAAGGCACCTCCATTCTGCTCTCATTCGTGGCCCTTTGCAAGTTACGTCCCACTTGGAGTTGAGGGTATGCATTTCCCCACAACACCTTCAGCATTTATTGTTTGTAGTTTTCTTGCTGATGGTTATTCTGACAAGTGTGAGCTGATACCTCTTTGTGGTTGAATTCGCATGTGCCTCATAATCCGTTGAAATTGACCTTGAAGGCATGTCCTTTTTATTTTTCAAGCTGTGATTACCCCTTAGTTCTTCAAAGTGTTCTCTTAAAGTATGTGTCCCATTTTGAAATGTTTTGGCCATTACCTCCCTCAAGACATTTTGAGGGCAGGTTTCATTTACAGTTCTGCAGTACTTGTTCCTATGAAATGACCATTAGCACAGGCTTTAAAGCTGCTTTTGCAGGTAACTGCCAGAGGGCGGCAGCCTTTCTATGTTCCCCAAGCTGGTAACTAGGGAAAAGCCCTTGCGGCCTGTGGAGTTTCTCGGTTATAAATTAGAGTGGAGTGTGCCCGGACAAACCCACACAAGCTGATGTCTCCTTACTTTGGTTGGATTTTTAAATTTACTTTTTATTTTTTATTGGAGTAATTTTCCACTGAGTACGTGGACCACTTCTACTTTGTGCATTCCTCGGTTGATGGACATTTTCATTGCTTCCAAGTGTTGCCTATGGTAAATATCGTTGGAGTGCAGGATTGCCAGCCTGTGACTTTTGGATTCTCATTTTCTCAGGTGATAGGCCCAGCAGTGGGTGTGATTGATTGACTGGTAGCACCGTGTTTCCCTTTTCAAAGCACCTTCTTTGTGTTTTCATTAGTGGCTCTTACCACGTCCCCCTTAGAATCGAGGGTACGCATTTCTCCACAATCGATTTAGCATTTATTGTTTGCAGCCTTTATGCTAATGGCCCTACTGGCTGCTGTGAGCTGATAGGGTTTTGTAATTTGGGTTTGCATGTCTTTGAAAATTCGTAAAACTCATCATTTTTCTCCGCCGTTTTCTTTTCTGTTAAAAAATGGAAACAATTGGGAGTACAGTATAACTCTTGAAATGGTCTTCTTGGAAGGTTGCCCTCTTTTGAATTTTTTGGTCGATTTTCCACGCCAGAGTTGTTTTAGAGAGCAGGTGTCATTTCCCGAACTGCAAGTTGGGTGAATATTTAGGGACCTTTAGCAATGGGTTTAAAGCTGCTGTTGTGGGAAGTGGCCTCAAGGAGGCAGCATTTCTCCATTCCCAAATCTGGGTACTAGGGCAGCAGAGCCTTTCTGGAAGTCGTGTTCCTAGGTTGTAAATTACATTGGACTGTGCATGGAGAAACCCCCATAAGTTTATGTCTCATTATTTCTTCTTGGTTTTTAAAAGTGTTTTAATTGGGGTAAAGCTTAGAATATTGTTATTCCTAGGTGTACGCCATCTGGTTCATTTGTACATTATATATGTCTATTCAAGTACAGATCCTCTTCCCACGTAAAATGTTACAGAGGGTTCCGCAGACCTCCCTTGCTATATGGTCGGTCTTTTTGAGATATGGATATAATATGTGTTTGTATACATATAGTAACACTAATCTTAATTTATCCATTCCCCCCACCTTTCCTTTGAGATGAGCATAGTTTGTTTTCTAAGTCTGTGAGTGTCTTTCTCTGTGGAAATACGTTCATTTGTGTCAGTTATTAGATAACGCCTATAAGTGATATCATAGAATATAGGTCTTTTACTTTCCGACTTACCTCCTGTTTCGTGATTACCTCCAGACTCATTTGTGGTGCCTCAGAGAGCAATGGTTCGTTGTTTTCCATGGCTAATATTCCATTGCGTACATGGACCACTGCTTCTTTATCCATTCACCTCTTGTTGGATATTTTGATTGCTTCACTGTCTTGGCTATTGTGAATAAGGCTGCACTGCAGCTTTTGCGGCCTGTGTCTTCTCGATTCTTGTCTTCTCAGGTGAGAGGTCCATTGGTGCGCCTGCTGGATTGAATGGTACCTCCGTTTTTACTTTTAAACACAGCTCCTTTCTGTTCTCATTATTGGCTGTTACCCCTTTACGTCTCACCAGCAGGTAGAGGGGACACAGTTCTTTAAAACCCCTTCAGCATTTATTGTTTGTAGACTTTTTGCTGATGGTCAGTCGACTGGTGTAAGTTGAAACTTTTTGTACATTAGATTGCATGGGTCTAACACTCCCTGAGGTTGAGCTTCTCTCCATTTTCCTTGTTTTTTGAACGAGCGTGAGTAAAACTTAACTCTTCATACTCTCTTCTTGAAACATTTGCCTGTTTGGAATTTTTTTGTCCATTCCCTACTTCAGCACAATTTTTTAGGGCAGGTGTCCTTTACAGCTCTGAGTCCTTGTGAATGTTAAGGGACCATTAGCTGTGAGTTTAAAGCTGCTCTTGCAGGAAACGGCCACAAGGTGGCAGCATTTCTCCTTTACCAAATTTGGTAACTGGGGAAACAGAGCCTTAGTGGAAGGGGTGTTCTAGGTTGTAAATTCGAATGGAATGTGCCAGGAAAAACACCCTGAAGTTTATGTGTCATTACTTCTTGTTCATTATTTTAATTTTTAGAATATTGTTTTTCCTAGTTGCACACATTCTGTTTCAATTGTACATTACATATATTTCTTCATGTACAGATCACCTTCTCATGTAAATTATTAAGAGTGTTCCATAGACCTCCATTTCTATATGGTCGGTCTTTTTGATATATGTATTTAATATGTATTTCTATACGTATGCTCACTGTTATCTTAAACATAAGCATAGTTTGTATTCTAACTCTGTGAGTGTCTTTCTCGTTGGAAATATGTTCATTTGTGTCAGTTGTTAGATAATGCCTATAAGTAATATCATAGTATATTTGTCTTTTGCTTTCCGAATTACCTCATGTTCTGTGATTATATCTAGGTTCATCTACGGTGCTGCAAAGAGCAGTTTCATTGTTTTCCATGGCAAATATTCCATTGTGTACCCCGACCACTTCTTCTTTCTCTATTCATGTTGATGGGCATTTTGGTTGCTTCCTTGTCTTGCCTATCGTGAATACTGCTTCAGTGCAGCTTTTGCAGCCTGTGTCTTCTCGATTCTGCTCTTCTCTGGTGATAGGCCCAGCTCTGGTCCTGCTGGATCAAATGGTGGCTCAATTTTTACTTTTAAACGCAGCTCCTTTCTCTTCTCATTATTGGCTCTTACCACTTTACATCTCACCAGCCGCTACAGGGCACAGAGTTGGCTAAAACACCTTCAGCATTTATTGTTTGTAGACGTTTTGCTAATGGTTATTTGACTGGTGCGAGTTGAAACTTTTTGTAGATTGGATTTGCATTAGTCTAATAATTCTTTATGTTTAGTTTATATCCATTTTCCTTTTTAAAAAAAAGTGAGTAAAACTTACCCCTTAAAAAAAAGTGAGTAAAACTTACCAATGATCTTCTTGAAAAATTTGCTGTGTGTTGAGTTTTGTGCCCATTCCCTGCCTCAGGACATTTTTTGAGGGCAGGTGTCCTTTACAGCCCTGATTCCTTGTGAATATTAACTGACCATTAGCTGTGGGGTTAAAGCTGGTCTTGCGTTAAATGGCCACAAGGAGGCAGCATTTCTACATTTCCAACTCTCGGCACTTGGGCAACAGAGCCTTCCTGGAAATCGTGTTAGTAGGCTGAAAATTAGAGTGGAATGTGCCAAGACAACACCCAACAGCTTATATCTCCTTACTTTCTGTTTGATTTTTAAATTTATTTTTTATTAGAGCAAATTTGATTAAAATGTTGTGCTTCTTCTAGGTGTACAGAATCTGGTTCATTATATATATGTATCTATAGATCTTTGGATCCTATCCCACGTAGGTTATTACAGAGTGTTGAGTAGACCTCTGTAGGTATAGCCTAGGTTTTGGTGATTTATATTTTTCATATGTATTAGTATAGGTCTGTCATCCAGCATATCCTAATTTATACATGCCTCACACCTTTCCATTTGGTTAAATATAATTTTGTTTTCTTCATCCATTAGGGCCCTTGTCTTGGAAATAAGTTCATGTATATCAATTTTTAGGTAAAACCTAAAAGTGATATAATAGGATATCTGTCTTTCAGTTTCTTCATTACTTCAAGTTGTGTGATTATCTCTAGGTCTTTCTATGGTGTTGCAAACGTCACTGTTTCATTCTTTTCCATGGCTAATATTCGACTGTGTACAATGAAAACTTCTTCTTTGTGCATTCATCTGTTGAAGGACATTTTGGTTGTTTCGAACTTTTGGCTATGGTAAATATTGCTGCAGTGCAGGATTGCCAGCCTGTGTCTTTTTGATTCTGGTCTTCTAAGGTGATAGTCCCAGCAGTGGGCTTTCCAGATCATATACTAGCTCAATGTTTACCTATAAACTCACCTCCATTATGTTCTCACTACTGATGGTTACCAGTTTACATCCAATCAGATGCTAGAGGGTACACAGTTCTCTAATAACCATTCAGCATTTATCGTTTGTAGATTTTTTGGTGATGATCATTCTGACTGTTGTGAGGTAAATGTTTTTGTAGATTGGATTAGCATGTCTTTATTAATTCAAGATGTTGAGCATTTTTCCATGCCCACTGCTGGGGCTATCACCTGAGAAGATGAGGATCAAAAAGACAGGAGTTGGCAATCCTGCACTCCAGCAACATTTACCATAGCCAATATTTGGAAGCAATGAATATGTGCATCACCAGAGGAATGCACAAAGAAGATGTGCTCCATGTACACAATGGAATATTACACCAATAAAAATAAAAATTAAATTTAAAAAACAAACAAAAGTAAGGAGACATCAGCTTTTGTGGGTTTATTGGGGCACATTCCATGCTAATTTACAACCCAGGACCACCACTGGCTGGAAGGACTCTTTCCCTAGTTACCAGAGTGGGGAACGTAGAAAGGCTGCCGCTCTCTGGCCGTTATCTGCAAAAACAGGTTTAAAGCCTGAGCTAATGGTCACTTCATATGAACAAGTACTGCAGGGCTGTAAATGAAACCTGCCCTCAAAATGTCTTGAGGGAGATAATGCCCAAAATATTTTAAACGGAGACACATACTTTAAGAAAACACTTTGAAGAAATAAGCTCTAATCACAGCTGGAAAAATAAAAAGGACAAGTCTTAAAGCTCAATTTCAACGCATTATGAGACACATGCAAATTCAACCACAAAGAAGTATCAGCTCACACCACTCAGAATAACCATCAGCAAAAACTACAAAGAATAAATGCTGAAGGTGCTGGAAGAAATACATACCCTCCACTTTAAGAGGGACGTAACCTGGAAAGAGCCACTAAGGAGATCAGAATAGAGGTGACTTTAAAAGGTAAACATTGAGCTACCATATGATCCAGCAGACCTATTCCTGGACCTATAAACTAAGAAGACAAAATTGGAAGGACACAGGCACGCAAATCTGCATTGCATACTATTACAATGGCCAAGATATGGAAGTAACCAAAAAGTCCACTGACAGATGGGTGGACAAAGAAGAACTGCTACCTGTACAGATGGAATATGAGCTAGTGAAAAATGAAACAATGCCATTTGCAGCACCAAAGATGAGTCTAGAAGTAATCACGCAATTTGGAGTAAGTGAGAAAGTGAAAGACACATATCCTATCATATCACATATAGGTGTTACTGAAAAAATGATACAAACAAAGGTATTTCCACAGAGAAACACTATCATAGATTCATTAAAAAAACCTATGGTTCACCAAATGGAAAGGTGTGAGGATTGGATACATTACCATATTGAGGTTAACAGAGAGATACAAACACGTGTGAAATACATAATCAACAAAGACCTACGCTATACCAAGAGAAGACTACTCAACATTGTGTCGTAACCTACATGGGAAAAGGATCCGAAGAAAAATAGATATATGTATATATGTGAAAGAACCACATCTTGCACACCTAGAACAAACAAAACATTGTAATCAAGTTTGCTGTGATAAAAAATAAAAATTAAGTTAAAAATACCAACAAGAAGTAATGAGACATAAACTTAAAGGGCTTTTTCCTCGCACATTCCATTCTAATTTACAACCTAGAACACCACTTCCACTAAGGCTCTGTTGCCCTAGTAACCAGATTTGGTAAAGGAGAAATGCTGCCGCCTTGTGGCCGATTCCCGCAACAGCAGCTTTTAACCCACAGCTAATGGTCACTTACCATTCACAAGGACTCAGGGCTGTAAAGGACACCTGCCCTCAAATTGTGCTGAAGTAGGGAATGGATAAAAAAAATTCAAAACAGGCAAAATGTTCACGAAGCTCGTATGAAGAGGTAAGTTTTACTCACTCTCTTTTTAAAGAAAGGAAAATGGATAAAAGCTCAACCTCAGGAAGTATTAGACTCATGCAATCTAATCTACAAAAAGTTTTCAACTCACACCCGTCGACTGACCGTTGGCAAAAAGTCTACAAACAATCAATGCTGAAGAGGTTTTAGAGAACTGTGTACCCTCTAGCTGCTGGTGAGATGTAAAAGGGTTAAACGCTAATAATGAGAACAGAAAGGAGCTGCGTTGAAAAGGAAAAATTGAGGTACCATTCAATCCAGCAGGCGCACCAATGGGCCTCTCACCTGAGAAGACCAGAATGAAGAAGACCCGGGCTGCAAAAGCTGCACTGCAGCCTTATTCACAATAGACAAGACAGTGAAGCAACCAAAATGTCCATCAACAGATGAAAGGAAAAAGAAGAAGCGGCCCATGTACACAATGAATACTAGCCATGGAAAACAATGAAACACTGCTCTTTGAGACACCATAGATGATCTTGGAGATAATCACAGAACATGAGGTAAGTCGGAAAGCAAAAGTCCTATATCCTATGATATCACTTATACGCGTTCTCTAGTAACTGACACAAATGAACATATTTCCACAGAGAAAGTCAATCACAGACTTATTAAAAAAAACTATGCTTATCTACAAGGAAAGGTGGGGGGGAATGGATAAATGAAGATTAGCGTTACCATATGTATACAAATACATATTATATACATATATCAAAAAGACCGACCATATAGCAAGGAAGGTTTACGGAACACTGTGTAATAATTTACACGGGAAGAGGATCTCTACATAAATAGGTATATAGAATATGTAGATGAACCAGAGTATGTACACCTTGGACAAGCAACATTCTAACCATTACCCCAATTGAAAAAATTAAAACAACCAACTAGGAGTAATGAGACATAAACTTATGGGGGGTTCTCCTGGCACATTCCATTCAAATTTACAACCTAGGCAAACGACTTCCAGAACGGCTCTGCTGCCCTAGTACCCAGATTTGGGAATGGAGAAATGCTGCATCCTTGTGGCCGTTTCCCACAACAGCAGCTTTAAACCCACTGCAAAAGGTCACTAAATATTCACCAATTGCAGGTCTGTAAATGACACCTGCCCTCCAAAAGATACTGAGGTCGAAAATCGACCAAAAAACTCTAGAGTGCAACCTTCCAAAAAGAAAATTTGAAGAGGTATATTGTACTCACACCTTTTTTCTTTTTTCTTTTAACAGAAAAGGAAAAGGCGTGGAAAAAGGATGAATTGTAGGAATTTTTACAGACATGTAAACCCAAATTACAAAAACCTATCAGCTCACACCAGTCAGAATGGCCATCAACAAAAATGCGGCAAACGATAAACGCTGACGTGATTGTGGAGAAATGCGTACCCTCGATTCTAAGGGGGACGTGGTAAGAGCCACTAATGAAAGCACAATTGAGGTGCCTTGAAAAGGTAAACGTTGAGCTACCATACCAATCAATCAATCATACCCACTGCTGGGTCTATCACCTGAGAAAATGAAAATCAAAAATCGCAGGCTGGCAATCCTGCACTCCAGCAATATTTACCATAGGCAACACTTGGAAGCAACGAAAATGTCCATCAACAGAGGAATGCACCAAGAAGAAGTGGTCCATGTACACAATGGAATATTAGCCATGGAAAACATTGAAGCACTGCTCTTTGAGGCACCATAGATGAGCCTGGAGATAATCACAAAACATGAAGTAGGTCGGAAAGCAAAAGACCTATATCTTATATTATCACTTATGGCATTATCTAATAACTGACACAGATGAACATATTTCTAAAGAGAAAGACACTCACAGGCGTAGAACACAAACTATGCTCATCTAAAAGGAAAGGAGGGGGGAAATTGAGAAATGAAGATTAGTGTTACTATACATATTCAAATACATATTATATACATGTATCAAAAAGACCGAACATATAACAAGGGAGGTCGACGGAACAGTGTAATATTTTACATGGGAAGAGGATCTGTACATTAATAGACATACATAATGTCCAAATGAACCAGATTGTGTACACCTAGGACAAACAGTATTCTAAACTTTACCCAGATTAAAAAAATTTTAAAAACCAAGAAGAAGTAATGAGACATAAACTTATGGGGATTTCTCCTGGCAAATTCCATTCTAATTTACAACCTAGGACAATGACTTCCAGAAAGGCTCTGCTGCCCTAGAACCAGGACTGGGGAATGGAGAAATGCTACCTCCTTGTGGACGTTTCCCACAACAGCAGCTTTGAACCCACTGCAAAAGGTCACTAAATTTTCACCAACTTGCAGTTCTGTAAATTGCGCCTGGCCTCCAGAAAATTTCTGGGGTCAAAAATCGACCAAAAAATTCAGAAGAGGGCAACCTTCGAAGAAGACAATTTCAAGAGCTATATTGTACTCACGGTTTTTTTCTTTTAAGAGAAAAGAAAAAGGCGTAGGAATATGATGAATTTTAAAAATTTTCATGACATGCATACCCATATTACAAAACCCTATCAGCACACAGCAGTCAGAATGGCCATTAGGAAAAATGCTGCAAAAAATAAACGGTGAAGGGAGTGTGGAGAAATGCGTACCCTCGGCTGTAAGGGGGGGCATGTAAAGAGCCACTAACGAAAACACAACGTAGGTGCTTTGAAAAGGGAAACATTGAGCTACCAGTCCATCAATCACAACCACTGCTTGGCCTATCACCTGAGAAAATGAGAATCAAAAAGTCACAGGCTGGCAAACCAGTATGCCAGCAATATTTACCATAGCCAGCACTTGGAAGCAATGAAAATGTCCATCAACCGAGGAATGCACCAAGAAGAAGTGGTCCACGTACACAATGGGATATTACTCTAATAATAAATATAAATTAAATTTAAAAACAAAGAAAAGCAAGGAGACATCAACATTTGTGGGTTTATCCGGGCACATTGCACTCTAATTTATAACCGAAGAACACCACTGGCCGGTAGGTCTGTTTCCCTAGTACCAGCAAGGGGAACGTAGAAAGATTGCCGCTCTCTGGCCGTTACCTGCAAAAGCAGGTTTAAAGCCTGAGCTAATGGTCACTTCATATGAACAAGTACTGCAGGGCTGTAAATGAAACCTGCCCTCAAAATGTCTTGAGGGAGATCATGGCCAAAATATTTCAAATGGTGACACATACTTTAAGAAAACACTTTGAAGAAATAAGCTCTCATCACAGCTGGAAAAATAAAAAGGACATGTCTTACAGCTCAATTTCAACGCATTATGAGACACATGCAAATTCAACCACAAAGAGGTATCAGCTCACACCACTCAGAATAACCATCAGCAAAAACTACAAAGAATAAATGCTGAAGGTGCTGGGAAGAAATGCATACCCTCCGCTTTAAGTGGGACGTAACCTGGAAAGAGCCACTAAAGAGAACGGAATAGAGGTGCCTTTAAAAGGTAAACATTGAGCTACCATATGACCCAGCAGACCTATTCCTGGACCTATAACCTAAGAAGACAGAATTGGAAGGACACAGGTACGCAAATCTGCATTGCATAGTATAACAATCGCCAAGATATGGAAGTAACCAAAAAGTCCAACGACAGATGGGTGGACAAAGAAGAACTGCTCCATGTACAGATGGAATATGAGCTAGTGAAAAAATGAAACAATGCCATTTGCAGCACCATAGATGAGTCTAGAAGTAATCACGCAGCTTGGAGTAAGTGAGAAAGCGAAAGACACATATCCTATCCTATCACATATAGGTGTTACCGAAAAAATGATACAAACAAAGGTATTTCCACAGAGAAACACTATCATAGATTCATTTAAAAAACTTATGGTTCACCAAATGGAAAGGTGTGAGGATTGGATACATTACCGTATTGAGGTTAACAGAGAGATACAAACACACGTGAAATATATAATCACCAAAGACCTACGCTATACCAAGAGAAGACTACTCAACATTGTGTCGTAACAGACATGGGAAAAGGATCCGAAGAAAAATAGATATATGTATATGTGTGAAAGAACCACATCTTGCACACCTAGAACAAACAAAACATTGTAATCAAGTTTGCTGTGATAAAAAATAAAAATTAAGTTAAAAATACCAACAAGAAGTAATGAGACATAAACTTAAAGGGCTTTTTCCTCGCACATTCCATTCTAATTTACAACCTAGAACACCACTTCCACTAAGGCTCTGTTGCCCTAGTAACCAGATTTGGTAAAGGAGAAATGCTGCCGCCTTGTGGCCGATTCCCGCAACAGCAGCTTTTAACCCACAGCTAATGGTCACTTACCATTCACAAGGACTCAGGGCTGTAAAGGACACCTGCCCTCAAATTGTGCTGAAGTAGGGAATGGATAAAAAAAATTCAAAACAGGCAAAATGTTCACGAAGCTCGTATGAAGAGGTAAGTTTTACTCACTCTCTTTTTAAAGAAAGGAAAATGGATAAAAGCTCAACCTCAGGAAGTATTAGACTCATGCAATCTAATCTACAAGAAGTTTTCAACTCACACCCGTCGACTGACCGTTGGCAAAAAGTCTACAAACAATCAATGCTGAAGAGGTTTTAGAGAACTGTGTACCCTCTAGCTGCTGGTGAGATGTAAAAGGGTTAAACGCTAATAATGAGAACAGAAAGGAGCTGCGTTGAAAAGGAAAAATTGAGGTACCATTCAATCCAGCAGGCGCACCAATGGGCCTCTCACCTGAGAAGACCAGAATGAAGAAGACCCGGGCTGCAAAAGCTGCACTGCAGCCTTATTCACAATAGACAAGACAGTGAAGCAACCAAAATGTCCATCAACAGATGAAAGGAAAAAGAAGAAGCGGCCCATGTACACAATGAATACTAGCCATGGAAAACAATGAAACACTGCTCTTTGAGACACCATAGATGATCTTGGAGATAATCACAGAACATGAGGTAAGTCAGAAAGCAAAAGTCCTATATCCTATGATATCACTTATACGCGTTCTCTAGTAACTGACACAAATGAACATATTTCCACAGAGAAAGTCAATCACAGACTTATTAAAAAAAACTATGCTTATCTACAAGGAAAGGTGGGGGGGAATGGATAAATGAAGATTAGCGTTACCATATGTATACAAATACATATTATATACATATATCAAAAAGACCGACCATATAGCAAGGAAGGTTTACGGAACACTGTGTAATAATTTACACGGGAAGAGGATCTCTACATAAATAGGTATATAGAATATGTAGATGAACCAGAGTATGTACACCTTGGACAAGCAACATTCTAACCATTACCCCAATTGAAAAAATTAAAACAACCAACTAGGAGTAATGAGACATAAACTTATGGGGGGTTCTCCTGGCACATTCCATTCAAATTTACAACCTAGGCAAACGACTTCCAGAACGGCTCTGCTGCTCTAGTACCCAGATTTGGGAATGGAGAAATGCTGCATCCTTGTGGCCGTTTCCCACAACAGCAGCTTTAAACCCACTGCAAAAGGTCACTAAATATTCACCAATTGCAGGTCTGTAAATGACACCTGCCCTCCAAAAGATACTGAGGTCGAAAATCGACCAAAAAACTCTAGAGTGCAACCTTCCAAAAAGAAAATTTGAAGAGGTATATTGTACTCACACCTTTTTTCTTTTTTCTTTTAACAGAAAAGGAAAAGGCGTGGAAAAAGGATGAATTGTAGGAATTTTTACAGACATGTAAACCCAAATTACAAAAACCTATCAGCTCACACCAGTCAGAATGGCCATCAACAAAAATGCGGCAAACGATAAACGCTGACGTGATTGTGGAGAAATGCGTACCCTCGATTCTAAGGGGGACGTGGTAAGAGCCACTAATGAAAGCACAATTGAGGTGCCTTGAAAAGGTAAACGTTGAGCTACCATACCAATCAATCAATCATACCCACTGCTGGGTCTATCACCTGAGAAAATGAAAATCAAAAATCGCAGGCTGGCAATCCTGCACTCCAGCAATATTTACCATAGGCAACACTTGGAAGCAACGAAAATGTCCATCAACAGAGGAATGCACCAAGAAGAAGTGGTCCATGTACACAATGGAATATTAGCCATGGAAAACATTGAAGCACTGCTCTTTGAGGCACCATAGATGAGCCTGGAGATAATCACAAAACATGAAGTAGGTCGGAAAGCAAAAGACCTATATCTTATATTATCACTTATGGCATTATCTAATAACTGACACAGATGAACATATTTCTAAAGAGAAAGACACTCACAGGCGTAGAACACAAACTATGCTCATCTAAAAGGAAAGGAGGGGGGAAATTGAGAAATGAAGATTAGTGTTACTATACATATTCAAATACATATTATATACATGTATCAAAAAGACCGAACATATAACAAGGGAGGTCGACGGAACAGTGTAATATTTTACATGGGAAGAGGATCTGTACATTAATAGACATACATAATGTCCAAATGAACCAGATTGTGTACACCTAGGACAAACAGTATTCTAAACTTTACCCAGATTAAAAAAATTTTAAAAACCAAGAAGAAGTAATGAGACATAAACTTATGGGGATTTCTCCTGGCAAATTCCATTCTAATTTACAACCTAGGACAATGACTTCCAGAAAGGCTCTGCTGCCCTAGAACCAGGACTGGGGAATGGAGAAATGCTACCTCCTTGTGGACGTTTCCCACAACAGCAGCTTTGAACCCACTGCAAAAGGTCACTAAATTTTCACCAACTTGCAGTTCTGTAAATTGCGCCTGGCCTCCAGAAAATTTCTGGGGTCAAAAATCGACCAAAAAATTCAGAAGAGGGCAACCTTCGAAGAAGACAATTTCAAGAGCTATATTGTACTCACGGTTTTTTTCTTTTAAGAGAAAAGAAAAAGGCGTAGGAATATGATGAATTTTAAAAATTTTCATGACATGCATACCCATATTACAAAACCCTATCAGCACACAGCAGTCAGAATGGCCATTAGGAAAAATGCTGCAAAAAATAAACGGTGAAGGGAGTGTGGAGAAATGCGTACCCTCGGCTGTAAGGGGGGGCATGTAAAGAGCCACTAACGAAAACACAACGTAGGTGCTTTGAAAAGGGAAACATTGAGCTACCAGTCCATCAATCACAACCACTGCTTGGCCTATCACCTGAGAAAATGAGAATCAAAAAGTCACAGGCTGGCAAACCAGTATGCCAGCAATATTTACCATAGCCAGCACTTGGAAGCAATGAAAATGTCCATCAACCGAGGAATGCACCAAGAAGAAGTGGTCCACGTACACAATGGGATATTACTCTAATAATAAATATAAATTAAATTTAAAAACAAAGAAAAGCAAGGAGACATCAACATTTGTGGGTTTATCCGGGCACATTGCACTCTAATTTATAACCGAAGAACACCACTGGCCGGTAGGTCTGTTTCCCTAGTACCAGCAAGGGGAACGTAGAAAGATTGCCGCTCTCTGGCCGTTACCTGCAAAAGCAGGTTTAAAGCCTGAGCTAATGGTCACTTCATATGAACAAGTACTGCAGGGCTGTAAATGAAACCTGCCCTCAAAATGTCTTGAGGGAGATCATGGCCAAAATATTTCAAATGGTGACACATACTTTAAGAAAACACTTTGAAGAAATAAGCTCTCATCACAGCTGGAAAAATAAAAAGGACATGTCTTACAGCTCAATTTCAACGCATTATGAGACACATACAAATTCAACCACAAAGAGGTATCAGCTCACACCACTCAGAATAACCATCAGCAAAAACTACAAAGAATAAATGCTGAAGGTGCTGGGAAGAAATGCATACCCTCCGCTTTAAGTGGGACGTAACCTGGAAAGAGCCACTAAAGAGAACGGAATAGAGGTGCCTTTAAAAGGTAAACATTGAGCTACCATATGACCCAGCAGACCTATTCCTGGACCTATAACCTAAGAAGACAGAATTGGAAGGACACAGGTACGCAAATCTGCATTGCATAGTATAACAATCGCCAAGATATGGAAGTAACCAAAAAGTCCAACGACAGATGGGTGGACAAAGAAGAACTGCTCCATGTACAGATGGAATATGAGCTAGTGAAAAAATGAAACAATGCCATTTGCAGCACCATAGATGAGTCTAGAAGTAATCACGCAGCTTGGAGTAAGTGAGAAAGCGAAAGACACATATCCTATCCTATCACATATAGGTGTTACCGAAAAAATGATACAAACAAAGGTATTTCCACAGAGAAACACTATCATAGATTCATTTAAAAAACTTATGGTTCACCAAATGGAAAGGTGTGAGGATTGGATACATTACCGTATTGAGGTTAACAGAGAGATACAAACACATGTGAAATATATAATCACCAAAGACCTACGCTATACCAAGAGAAGACTACTCAACATTGTGTCGTAACAGACATGGGAAAAGGATCCGAAGAAAAATAGATATATGTATATGTGTGAAAGAACCACATCTTGCACACCTAGAACAAACAAAACATTGTAATCAAGTTTGCTGTGATAAAAAATAAAAATTAAGTTAAAAATACCAACAAGAAGTAATGAGACATAAACTTAAAGGGCTTTTTCCTCGCACATTCCATTCTAATTTACAACCTAGAACACCACTTCCACTAAGGCTCTGTTGCCCTAGTAACCAGATTTGGTAAAGGAGAAATGCTGCCGCCTTGTGGCCGATTCCCGCAACAGCAGCTTTTAACCCACAGCTAATGGTCACTTACCATTCACAAGGACTCAGGGCTGTAAAGGACACCTGCCCTCAAATTGTGCTGAAGTAGGGAATGGATAAAAAAAATTCAAAACAGGCAAAATGTTCACGAAGCTCGTATGAAGAGGTAAGTTTTACTCACTCTCTTTTTAAAGAAAGGAAAATGGATAAAAGCTCAACCTCAGGAAGTATTAGACTCATGCAATCTAATCTACAAAAAGTTTTCAACTCACACCCGTCGACTGACCGTTGGCAAAAAGTCTACAAACAATCAATGCTGAAGAGGTTTTAGAGAACTGTGTACCCTCTAGCTGCTGGTGAGATGTAAAAGGGTTAAACGCTAATAATGAGAACAGAAAGGAGCTGCGTTGAAAAGGAAAAATTGAGGTACCATTCAATCCAGCAGGCGCACCAATGGGCCTCTCACCTGAGAAGACCAGAATGAAGAAGACCCGGGCTGCAAAAGCTGCACTGCAGCCTTATTCACAATAGACAAGACAGTGAAGCAACCAAAATGTCCATCAACAGATGAAAGGAAAAAGAAGAAGCGGCCCATGTACACAATGAATACTAGCCATGGAAAACAATGAAACACTGCTCTTTGAGACACCATAGATGATCTTGGAGATAATCACAGAACATGAGGTAAGTCGGAAAGCAAAAGTCCTATATCCTATGATATCACTTATACGCGTTCTCTAGTAACTGACACAAATGAACATATTTCCACAGAGAAAGTCAATCACAGACTTATTAAAAAAAACTATGCTTATCTACAAGGAAAGGTGGGGGGGAATGGATAAATGAAGATTAGCGTTACCATATGTATACAAATACATATTATATACATATATCAAAAAGACCGACCATATAGCAAGGAAGGTTTACGGAACACTGTGTAATAATTTACACGGGAAGAGGATCTCTACATAAATAGGTATATAGAATATGTAGATGAACCAGAGTATGTACACCTTGGACAAGCAACATTCTAACCATTACCCCAATTGAAAAAATTAAAACAACCAACTAGGAGTAATGAGACATAAACTTATGGGGGGTTCTCCTGGCACATTCCATTCAAATTTACAACCTAGGCAAACGACTTCCAGAACGGCTCTGCTGCCCTAGTACCCAGATTTGGGAATGGAGAAATGCTGCATCCTTGTGGCCGTTTCCCACAACAGCAGCTTTAAACCCACTGCAAAAGGTCACTAAATATTCACCAATTGCAGGTCTGTAAATGACACCTGCCCTCCAAAAGATACTGAGGTCGAAAATCGACCAAAAAACTCTAGAGTGCAACCTTCCAAAAAGAAAATTTGAAGAGGTATATTGTACTCACACCTTTTTTCTTTTTTCTTTTAACAGAAAAGGAAAAGGCGTGGAAAAAGGATGAATTGTAGGAATTTTTACAGACATGTAAACCCAAATTACAAAAACCTATCAGCTCACACCAGTCAGAATGGCCATCAACAAAAATGCGGCAAACGATAAACGCTGACGTGATTGTGGAGAAATGCGTACCCTCGATTCTAAGGGGGACGTGGTAAGAGCCACTAATGAAAGCACAATTGAGGTGCCTTGAAAAGGTAAACGTTGAGCTACCATACCAATCAATCAATCATACCCACTGCTGGGTCTATCACCTGAGAAAATGAAAATCAAAAATCGCAGGCTGGCAATCCTGCACTCCAGCAATATTTACCATAGGCAACACTTGGAAGCAACGAAAATGTCCATCAACAGAGGAATGCACCAAGAAGAAGTGGTCCATGTACACAATGGAATATTAGCCATGGAAAACATTGAAGCACTGCTCTTTGAGGCACCATAGATGAGCCTGGAGATAATCACAAAACATGAAGTAGGTCGGAAAGCAAAAGACCTATATCTTATATTATCACTTATGGCATTATCTAATAACTGACACAGATGAACATATTTCTAAAGAGAAAGACACTCACAGGCGTAGAACACAAACTATGCTCATCTAAAAGGAAAGGAGGGGGGAAATTGAGAAATGAAGATTAGTGTTACTATACATATTCAAATACATATTATATACATGTATCAAAAAGACCGAACATATAACAAGGGAGGTCGACGGAACAGTGTAATATTTTACATGGGAAGAGGATCTGTACATTAATAGACATACATAATGTCCAAATGAACCAGATTGTGTACACCTAGGACAAACAGTATTCTAAACTTTACCCAGATTAAGAAAATTTTAAAAACCAAGAAGAAGTAATGAGACATAAACTTATGGGGATTTCTCCTGGCAAATTCCATTCTAATTTACAACCTAGGACAATGACTTCCAGAAAGGCTCTGCTGCCCTAGAACCAGGACTGGGGAATGGAGAAATGCTACCTCCTTGTGGACGTTTCCCACAACAGCAGCTTTGAACCCACTGCAAAAGGTCACTAAATTTTCACCAACTTGCAGTTCTGTAAATTGCGCCTGGCCTCCAGAAAATTTCTGGGGTCAAAAATCGACCAAAAAATTCAGAAGAGGGCAACCTTCGAAGAAGACAATTTCAAGAGCTATATTGTACTCACGGTTTTTTTCTTTTAAGAGAAAAGAAAAAGGCGTAGGAATATGATGAATTTTAAAAATTTTCATGACATGCATACCCATATTACAAAACCCTATCAGCACACAGCAGTCAGAATGGCCATTAGGAAAAATGCTGCAAAAAATAAACGGTGAAGGGAGTGTGGAGAAATGCGTACCCTCGGCTGTAAGGGGGGGCATGTAAAGAGCCACTAACGAAAACACAACGTAGGTGCTTTGAAAAGGGAAACATTGAGCTACCAGTCCATCAATCACAACCACTGCTTGGCCTATCACCTGAGAAAATGAGAATCAAAAAGTCACAGGCTGGCAAACCAGTATGCCAGCAATATTTACCATAGCCAGCACTTGGAAGCAATGAAAATGTCCATCAACCGAGGAATGCACCAAGAAGAAGTGGTCCACGTACACAATGGGATATTACTCTAATAATAAATATAAATTAAATTTAAAAACAAAGAAAAGCAAGGAGACATCAACATTTGTGGGTTTATCCGGGCACATTGCACTCTAATTTATAACCGAAGAACACCACTGGCCGGTAGGTCTGTTTCCCTAGTACCAGCAAGGGGAACGTAGAAAGATTGCCGCTCTCTGGCCGTTACCTGCAAAAGCAGGTTTAAAGCCTGAGCTAATGGTCACTTCATATGAACAAGTACTGCAGGGCTGTAAATGAAACCTGCCCTCAAAATGTCTTGAGGGAGATCATGGCCAAAATATTTCAAATGGTGACACATACTTTAAGAAAACACTTTGAAGAAATAAGCTCTCATCACAGCTGGAAAAATAAAAAGGACATGTCTTACAGCTCAATTTCAACGCATTATGAGACACATGCAAATTCAACCACAAAGAGGTATCAGCTCACACCACTCAGAATAACCATCAGCAAAAACTACAAAGAATAAATGCTGAAGGTGCTGGGAAGAAATGCATACCCTCCGCTTTAAGTGGGACGTAACCTGGAAAGAGCCACTAAAGAGAACGGAATAGAGGTGCCTTTAAAAGGTAAACATTGAGCTACCATATGACCCAGCAGACCTATTCCTGGACCTATAACCTAAGAAGACAGAATTGGAAGGACACAGGTACGCAAATCTGCATTGCATAGTATAACAATCGCCAAGATATGGAAGTAACCAAAAAGTCCAACGACAGATGGGTGGACAAAGAAGAACTGCTCCATGTACAGATGGAATATGAGCTAGTGAAAAAATGAAACAATGCCATTTGCAGCACCATAGATGAGTCTAGAAGTAATCACGCAGCTTGGAGTAAGTGAGAAAGCGAAAGACACATATCCTATCCTATCACATATAGGTGTTACCGAAAAAATGATACAAACAAAGGTATTTCCACAGAGAAACACTATCATAGATTCATTTAAAAAACTTATGGTTCACCAAATGGAAAGGTGTGAGGATTGGATACATTACCGTATTGAGGTTAACAGAGAGATACAAACACATGTGAAATATATAATCACCAAAGACCTACGCTATACCAAGAGAAGACTACTCAACATTGTGTCGTAACAGACATGGGAAAAGGATCCGAAGAAGAATAGATATATGTATATGTGTGAAAGAACCACATCTTGCACACCTAGAACAAACAAAACATTGTAATCAAGTTTGCTGTGATAAAAAATAAAAATTAAGTTAAAAATACCAACAAGAAGTAATGAGACATAAACTTAAAGGGCTTTTTCCTCGCACATTCCATTCTAATTTACAACCTAGAACACCACTTCCACTAAGGCTCTGTTGCCCTAGTAACCAGATTTGGTAAAGGAGAAATGCTGCCGCCTTGTGGCCGATTCCCGCAACAGCAGCTTTTAACCCACAGCTAATGGTCACTTACCATTCACAAGGACTCAGGGCTGTAAAGGACACCTGCCCTCAAATTGTGCTGAAGTAGGGAATGGATAAAAAAAATTCAAAACAGGCAAAATGTTCACGAAGCTCGTATGAAGAGGTAAGTTTTACTCACTCTCTTTTTAAAGAAAGGAAAATGGATAAAAGCTCAACCTCAGGAAGTATTAGACTCATGCAATCTAATCTACAAAAAGTTTTCAACTCACACCCGTCGACTGACCGTTGGCAAAAAGTCTACAAACAATCAATGCTGAAGAGGTTTTAGAGAACTGTGTACCCTCTAGCTGCTGGTGAGATGTAAAAGGGTTAAACGCTAATAATGAGAACAGAAAGGAGCTGCGTTGAAAAGGAAAAATTGAGGTACCATTCAATCCAGCAGGCGCACCAATGGGCCTCTCACCTGAGAAGACCAGAATGAAGAAGACCCGGGCTGCAAAAGCTGCACTGCAGCCTTATTCACAATAGACAAGACAGTGAAGCAACCAAAATGTCCATCAACAGATGAAAGGAAAAAGAAGAAGCGGCCCATGTACACAATGAATACTAGCCATGGAAAACAATGAAACACTGCTCTTTGAGACACCATAGATGATCTTGGAGATAATCACAGAACATGAGGTAAGTCGGAAAGCAAAAGTCCTATATCCTATGATATCACTTATACGCGTTCTCTAGTAACTGACACAAATGAACATATTTCCACAGAGAAAGTCAATCACAGACTTATTAAAAAAAACTATGCTTATCTACAAGGAAAGGTGGGGGGGAATGGATAAATGAAGATTAGCGTTACCATATGTATACAAATACATATTATATACATATATCAAAAAGACCGACCATATAGCAAGGAAGGTTTACGGAACACTGTGTAATAATTTACACGGGAAGAGGATCTCTACATAAATAGGTATATAGAATATGTAGATGAACCAGAGTATGTACACCTTGGACAAGCAACATTCTAACCATTACCCCAATTGAAAAAATTAAAACAACCAACTAGGAGTAATGAGACATAAACTTATGGGGGGTTCTCCTGGCACATTCCATTCAAATTTACAACCTAGGCAAACGACTTCCAGAACGGCTCTGCTGCCCTAGTACCCAGATTTGGGAATGGAGAAATGCTGCATCCTTGTGGCCGTTTCCCACAACAGCAGCTTTAAACCCACTGCAAAAGGTCACTAAATATTCACCAATTGCAGGTCTGTAAATGACACCTGCCCTCCAAAAGATACTGAGGTCGAAAATCGACCAAAAAACTCTAGAGTGCAACCTTCCAAAAAGAAAATTTGAAGAGGTATATTGTACTCACACCTTTTTTCTTTTTTCTTTTAACAGAAAAGGAAAAGGCGTGGAAAAAGGATGAATTGTAGGAATTTTTACAGACATGTAAACCCAAATTACAAAAACCTATCAGCTCACACCAGTCAGAATGGCCATCAACAAAAATGCGGCAAACGATAAACGCTGACGTGATTGTGGAGAAATGCGTACCCTCGATTCTAAGGGGGACGTGGTAAGAGCCACTAATGAAAGCACAATTGAGGTGCCTTGAAAAGGTAAACGTTGAGCTACCATACCAATCAATCAATCATACCCACTGCTGGGTCTATCACCTGAGAAAATGAAAATCAAAAATCGCAGGCTGGCAATCCTGCACTCCAGCAATATTTACCATAGGCAACACTTGGAAGCAACGAAAATGTCCATCAACAGAGGAATGCACCAAGAAGAAGTGGTCCATGTACACAATGGAATATTAGCCATGGAAAACATTGAAGCACTGCTCTTTGAGGCACCATAGATGAGCCTGGAGATAATCACAAAACATGAAGTAGGTCGGAAAGCAAAAGACCTATATCTTATATTATCACTTATGGCATTATCTAATAACTGACACAGATGAACATATTTCTAAAGAGAAAGACACTCACAGGCGTAGAACACAAACTATGCTCATCTAAAAGGAAAGGAGGGGGGAAATTGAGAAATGAAGATTAGTGTTACTATACATATTCAAATACATATTATATACATGTATCAAAAAGACCGAACATATAACAAGGGAGGTCGACGGAACAGTGTAATATTTTACATGGGAAGAGGATCTGTACATTAATAGACATACATAATGTCCAAATGAACCAGATTGTGTACACCTAGGACAAACAGTATTCTAAACTTTACCCAGATTAAGAAAATTTTAAAAACCAAGAAGAAGTAATGAGACATAAACTTATGGGGATTTCTCCTGGCAAATTCCATTCTAATTTACAACCTAGGACAATGACTTCCAGAAAGGCTCTGCTGCCCTAGAACCAGGACTGGGGAATGGAGAAATGCTACCTCCTTGTGGACGTTTCCCACAACAGCAGCTTTGAACCCACTGCAAAAGGTCACTAAATTTTCACCAACTTGCAGTTCTGTAAATTGCGCCTGGCCTCCAGAAAATTTCTGGGGTCAAAAATCGACCAAAAAATTCAGAAGAGGGCAACCTTCGAAGAAGACAATTTCAAGAGCTATATTGTACTCACGGTTTTTTTCTTTTAAGAGAAAAGAAAAAGGCGTAGGAATATGATGAATTTTAAAAATTTTCATGACATGCATACCCATATTACAAAACCCTATCAGCTCACAGCAGTCAGAATGGCCATTAGGAAAAATGCTGCAAAAAATAAACGGTGAAGGGAGTGTGGAGAAATGCGTACCCTCGGCTGTAAGGGGGGGCATGTAAAGAGCCACTAACGAAAACACAACGTAGGTGCTTTGAAAAGGGAAACATTGAGCTACCAGTCCATCAATCACAACCACTGCTTGGCCTATCACCTGAGAAAATGAGAATCAAAAAGTCACAGGCTGGCAAACCAGTATGCCAGCAATATTTACCATAGCCAGCACTTGGAAGCAATGAAAATGTCCATCAACCGAGGAATGCACCAAGAAGAAGTGGTCCACGTACACAATGGGATATTACTCTAATAATAAATATAAATTAAATTTAAAAACAAAGAAAAGCAAGGAGACATCAACATTTGTGGGTTTATCCGGGCACATTGCACTCTAATTTATAACCGAAGAACACCACTGGCCGGTAGGTCTGTTTCCCTAGTACCAGCAAGGGGAACGTAGAAAGATTGCCGCTCTCTGGCCGTTACCTGCAAAAGCAGGTTTAAAGCCTGAGCTAATGGTCACTTCATATGAACAAGTACTGCAGGGCTGTAAATGAAACCTGCCCTCAAAATGTCTTGAGGGAGATCATGGCCAAAATATTTCAAATGGTGACACATACTTTAAGAAAACACTTTGAAGAAATAAGCTCTCATCACAGCTGGAAAAATAAAAAGGACATGTCTTACAGCTCAATTTCAACGCATTATGAGACACATGCAAATTCAACCACAAAGAGGTATCAGCTCACACCACTCAGAATAACCATCAGCAAAAACTACAAAGAATAAATGCTGAAGGTGCTGGGAAGAAATGCATACCCTCCGCTTTAAGTGGGACGTAACCTGGAAAGAGCCACTAAAGAGAACGGAATAGAGGTGCCTTTAAAAGGTAAACATTGAGCTACCATATGACCCAGCAGACCTATTCCTGGACCTATAACCTAAGAAGACAGAATTGGAAGGACACAGGTACGCAAATCTGCATTGCATAGTATAACAATCGCCAAGATATGGAAGTAACCAAAAAGTCCAACGACAGATGGGTGGACAAAGAAGAACTGCTCCATGTACAGATGGAATATGAGCTAGTGAAAAAATGAAACAATGCCATTTGCAGCACCATAGATGAGTCTAGAAGTAATCACGCAGCTTGGAGTAAGTGAGAAAGCGAAAGACACATATCCTATCCTATCACATATAGGTGTTACCGAAAAAATGATACAAACAAAGGTATTTCCACAGAGAAACACTATCATAGATTCATTTAAAAAACTTATGGTTCACCAAATGGAAAGGTGTGAGGATTGGATACATTACCGTATTGAGGTTAACAGAGAGATACAAACACATGTGAAATATATAATCACCAAAGACCTACGCTATACCAAGAGAAGACTACTCAACATTGTGTCGTAACAGACATGGGAAAAGGATCCGAAGAAAAATAGATATATGTATATGTGTGAAAGAACCACATCTTGCACACCTAGAACAAACAAAACATTGTAATCAAGTTTGCTGTGATAAAAAATAAAAATTAAGTTAAAAATACCAACAAGAAGTAATGAGACATAAACTTAAAGGGCTTTTTCCTCGCACATTCCATTCTAATTTACAACCTAGAACACCACTTCCACTAAGGCTCTGTTGCCCTAGTAACCAGATTTGGTAAAGGAGAAATGCTGCCGCCTTGTGGCCGATTCCCGCAACAGCAGCTTTTAACCCACAGCTAATGGTCACTTACCATTCACAAGGACTCAGGGCTGTAAAGGACACCTGCCCTCAAATTGTGCTGAAGTAGGGAATGGATAAAAAAAATTCAAAACAGGCAAAATGTTCACGAAGCTCGTATGAAGAGGTAAGTTTTACTCACTCTCTTTTCAAAGAAAGGAAAATGGATAAAAGCTCAACCTCAGGAAGTATTAGACTCATGCAATCTAATCTACAAAAAGTTTTCAACTCACACCCGTCGACTGACCGTTGGCAAAAAGTCTACAAACAATCAATGCTGAAGAGGTTTTAGAGAACTGTGTACCCTCTAGCTGCTGGTGAGATGTAAAAGGGTTAAACGCTAATAATGAGAACAGAAAGGAGCTGCGTTGAAAAGGAAAAATTGAGGTACCATTCAATCCAGCAGGCGCACCAATGGGCCTCTCACCTGAGAAGACCAGAATGAAGAAGACCCGGGCTGCAAAAGCTGCACTGCAGCCTTATTCACAATAGACAAGACAGTGAAGCAACCAAAATGTCCATCAACAGATGAAAGGAAAAAGAAGAAGCGGCCCATGTACACAATGAATACTAGCCATGGAAAACAATGAAACACTGCTCTTTGAGACACCATAGATGATCTTGGAGATAATCACAGAACATGAGGTAAGTCGGAAAGCAAAAGTCCTATATCCTATGATATCACTTATACGCGTTCTCTAGTAACTGACACAAATGAACATATTTCCACAGAGAAAGTCAATCACAGACTTATTAAAAAAAACTATGCTTATCTACAAGGAAAGGTGGGGGGGAATGGATAAATGAAGATTAGCGTTACCATATGTATACAAATACATATTATATACATATATCAAAAAGACCGACCATATAGCAAGGAAGGTTTACGGAACACTGTGTAATAATTTACACGGGAAGAGGATCTCTACATAAATAGGTATATAGAATATGTAGATGAACCAGAGTATGTACACCTTGGACAAGCAACATTCTAACCATTACCCCAATTGAAAAAATTAAAACAACCAACTAGGAGTAATGAGACATAAACTTATGGGGGGTTCTCCTGGCACATTCCATTCAAATTTACAACCTAGGCAAACGACTTCCAGAACGGCTCTGCTGCCCTAGTACCCAGATTTGGGAATGGAGAAATGCTGCATCCTTGTGGCCGTTTCCCACAACAGCAGCTTTAAACCCACTGCAAAAGGTCACTAAATATTCACCAATTGCAGGTCTGTAAATGACACCTGCCCTCCAAAAGATACTGAGGTCGAAAATCGACCAAAAAACTCTAGAGTGCAACCTTCCAAAAAGAAAATTTGAAGAGGTATATTGTACTCACACCTTTTTTCTTTTTTCTTTTAACAGAAAAGGAAAAGGCGTGGAAAAAGGATGAATTGTAGGAATTTTTACAGACATGTAAACCCAAATTACAAAAACCTATCAGCTCACACCAGTCAGAATGGCCATCAACAAAAATGCGGCAAACGATAAACGCTGACGTGATTGTGGAGAAATGCGTACCCTCGATTCTAAGGGGGACGTGGTAAGAGCCACTAATGAAAGCACAATTGAGGTGCCTTGAAAAGGTAAACGTTGAGCTACCATACCAATCAATCAATCATACCCACTGCTGGGTCTATCACCTGAGAAAATGAAAATCAAAAATCGCAGGCTGGCAATCCTGCACTCCAGCAATATTTACCATAGGCAACACTTGGAAGCAACGAAAATGTCCATCAACAGAGGAATGCACCAAGAAGAAGTGGTCCATGTACACAATGGAATATTAGCCATGGAAAACATTGAAGCACTGCTCTTTGAGGCACCATAGATGAGCCTGGAGATAATCACAAAACATGAAGTAGGTCGGAAAGCAAAAGACCTATATCTTATATTATCACTTATGGCATTATCTAATAACTGACACAGATGAACATATTTCTAAAGAGAAAGACACTCACAGGCGTAGAACACAAACTATGCTCATCTAAAAGGAAAGGAGGGGGGAAATTGAGAAATGAAGATTAGTGTTACTATACATATTCAAATACATATTATATACATGTATCAAAAAGACCGAACATATAACAAGGGAGGTCGACGGAACAGTGTAATATTTTACATGGGAAGAGGATCTGTACATTAATAGACATACATAATGTCCAAATGAACCAGATTGTGTACACCTAGGACAAACAGTATTCTAAACTTTACCCAGATTAAGAAAATTTTAAAAACCAAGAAGAAGTAATGAGACATAAACTTATGGGGATTTCTCCTGGCAAATTCCATTCTAATTTACAACCTAGGACAATGACTTCCAGAAAGGCTCTGCTGCCCTAGAACCAGGACTGGGGAATGGAGAAATGCTACCTCCTTGTGGACGTTTCCCACAACAGCAGCTTTGAACCCACTGCAAAAGGTCACTAAATTTTCACCAACTTGCAGTTCTGTAAATTGCGCCTGGCCTCCAGAAAATTTCTGGGGTCAAAAATCGACCAAAAAATTCAGAAGAGGGCAACCTTCGAAGAAGACAATTTCAAGAGCTATATTGTACTCACGGTTTTTTTCTTTTAAGAGAAAAGAAAAAGGCGTAGGAATATGATGAATTTTAAAAATTTTCATGACATGCATACCCATATTACAAAACCCTATCAGCACACAGCAGTCAGAATGGCCATTAGGAAAAATGCTGCAAAAAATAAACGGTGAAGGGAGTGTGGAGAAATGCGTACCCTCGGCTGTAAGGGGGGGCATGTAAAGAGCCACTAACGAAAACACAACGTAGGTGCTTTGAAAAGGGAAACATTGAGCTACCAGTCCATCAATCACAACCACTGCTTGGCCTATCACCTGAGAAAATGAGAATCAAAAAGTCACAGGCTGGCAAACCAGTATGCCAGCAATATTTACCATAGCCAGCACTTGGAAGCAATGAAAATGTCCATCAACCGAGGAATGCACCAAGAAGAAGTGGTCCACGTACACAATGGGATATTACTCTAATAATAAATATAAATTAAATTTAAAAACAAAGAAAAGCAAGGAGACATCAACATTTGTGGGTTTATCCGGGCACATTGCACTCTAATTTATAACCGAAGAACACCACTGGCCGGTAGGTCTGTTTCCCTAGTACCAGCAAGGGGAACGTAGAAAGATTGCCGCTCTCTGGCCGTTACCTGCAAAAGCAGGTTTAAAGCCTGAGCTAATGGTCACTTCATATGAACAAGTACTGCAGGGCTGTAAATGAAACCTGCCCTCAAAATGTCTTGAGGGAGATCATGGCCAAAATATTTCAAATGGTGACACATACTTTAAGAAAACACTTTGAAGAAATAAGCTCTCATCACAGCTGGAAAAATAAAAAGGACATGTCTTACAGCTCAATTTCAACGCATTATGAGACACATGCAAATTCAAGCACAAAGAGGTATCAGCTCACACCACTCAGAATAACCATCAGCAAAAACTACAAAGAATAAATGCTGAAGGTGCTGGGAAGAAATGCATACCCTCCGCTTTAAGTGGGACGTAACCTGGAAAGAGCCACTAAAGAGAACGGAATAGAGGTGCCTTTAAAAGGTAAACATTGAGCTACCATATGACCCAGCAGACCTATTCCTGGACCTATAACCTAAGAAGACAGAATTGGAAGGACACAGGTACGCAAATCTGCATTGCATAGTATAACAATCGCCAAGATATGGAAGTAACCAAAAAGTCCAACGACAGATGGGTGGACAAAGAAGAACTGCTCCATGTACAGATGGAATATGAGCTAGTGAAAAAATGAAACAATGCCATTTGCAGCACCATAGATGAGTCTAGAAGTAATCACGCAGCTTGGAGTAAGTGAGAAAGCGAAAGACACATATCCTATCCTATCACATATAGGTGTTACCGAAAAAATGATACAAACAAAGGTATTTCCACAGAGAAACACTATCATAGATTCATTTAAAAAACTTATGGTTCACCAAATGGAAAGGTGTGAGGATTGGATACATTACCGTATTGAGGTTAACAGAGAGATACAAACACATGTGAAATATATAATCACCAAAGACCTACGCTATACCAAGAGAAGACTACTCAACATTGTGTCGTAACAGACATGGGAAAAGGATCCGAAGAAAAATAGATATATGTATATGTGTGAAAGAACCACATCTTGCACACCTAGAACAAACAAAACATTGTAATCAAGTTTGCTGTGATAAAAAATAAAAATTAAGTTAAAAATACCAACAAGAAGTAATGAGACATAAACTTAAAGGGCTTTTTCCTCGCACATTCCATTCTAATTTACAACCTAGAACACCACTTCCACTAAGGCTCTGTTGCCCTAGTAACCAGATTTGGTAAAGGAGAAATGCTGCCGCCTTGTGGCCGATTCCCGCAACAGCAGCTTTTAACCCACAGCTAATGGTCACTTACCATTCACAAGGACTCAGGGCTGTAAAGGACACCTGCCCTCAAATTGTGCTGAAGTAGGGAATGGATAAAAAAAATTCAAAACAGGCAAAATGTTCACGAAGCTCGTATGAAGAGGTAAGTTTTACTCACTCTCTTTTCAAAGAAAGGAAAATGGATAAAAGCTCAACCTCAGGAAGTATTAGACTCATGCAATCTAATCTACAAAAAGTTTTCAACTCACACCCGTCGACTGACCGTTGGCAAAAAGTCTACAAACAATCAATGCTGAAGAGGTTTTAGAGAACTGTGTACCCTCTAGCTGCTGGTGAGATGTAAAAGGGTTAAACGCTAATAATGAGAACAGAAAGGAGCTGCGTTGAAAAGGAAAAATTGAGGTACCATTCAATCCAGCAGGCGCACCAATGGGCCTCTCACCTGAGAAGACCAGAATGAAGAAGACCCGGGCTGCAAAAGCTGCACTGCAGCCTTATTCACAATAGACAAGACAGTGAAGCAACCAAAATGTCCATCAACAGATGAAAGGAAAAAGAAGAAGCGGCCCATGTACACAATGAATACTAGCCATGGAAAACAATGAAACACTGCTCTTTGAGACACCATAGATGATCTTGGAGATAATCACAGAACATGAGGTAAGTCGGAAAGCAAAAGTCCTATATCCTATGATATCACTTATACGCGTTCTCTAGTAACTGACACAAATGAACATATTTCCACAGAGAAAGTCAATCACAGACTTATTAAAAAAAACTATGCTTATCTACAAGGAAAGGTGGGGGGGAATGGATAAATGAAGATTAGCGTTACCATATGTATACAAATACATATTATATACATATATCAAAAAGACCGACCATATAGCAAGGAAGGTTTACGGAACACTGTGTAATAATTTACACGGGAAGAGGATCTCTACATAAATAGGTATATAGAATATGTAGATGAACCAGAGTATGTACACCTTGGACAAGCAACATTCTAACCATTACCCCAATTGAAAAAATTAAAACAACCAACTAGGAGTAATGAGACATAAACTTATGGGGGGTTCTCCTGGCACATTCCATTCAAATTTACAACCTAGGCAAACGACTTCCAGAACGGCTCTGCTGCCCTAGTACCCAGATTTGGGAATGGAGAAATGCTGCATCCTTGTGGCCGTTTCCCACAACAGCAGCTTTAAACCCACTGCAAAAGGTCACTAAATATTCACCAATTGCAGGTCTGTAAATGACACCTGCCCTCCAAAAGATACTGAGGTCGAAAATCGACCAAAAAACTCTAGAGTGCAACCTTCCAAAAAGAAAATTTGAAGAGGTATATTGTACTCACACCTTTTTTCTTTTTTCTTTTAACAGAAAAGGAAAAGGCGTGGAAAAAGGATGAATTGTAGGAATTTTTACAGACATGTAAACCCAAATTACAAAAACCTATCAGCTCACACCAGTCAGAATGGCCATCAACAAAAATGCGGCAAACGATAAACGCTGACGTGATTGTGGAGAAATGCGTACCCTCGATTCTAAGGGGGACGTGGTAAGAGCCACTAATGAAAGCACAATTGAGGTGCCTTGAAAAGGTAAACGTTGAGCTACCATACCAATCAATCAATCATACCCACTGCTGGGTCTATCACCTGAGAAAATGAAAATCAAAAATCGCAGGCTGGCAATCCTGCACTCCAGCAATATTTACCATAGGCAACACTTGGAAGCAACGAAAATGTCCATCAACAGAGGAATGCACCAAGAAGAAGTGGTCCATGTACACAATGGAATATTAGCCATGGAAAACATTGAAGCACTGCTCTTTGAGGCACCATAGATGAGCCTGGAGATAATCACAAAACATGAAGTAGGTCGGAAAGCAAAAGACCTATATCTTATATTATCACTTATGGCATTATCTAATAACTGACACAGATGAACATATTTCTAAAGAGAAAGACACTCACAGGCGTAGAACACAAACTATGCTCATCTAAAAGGAAAGGAGGGGGGAAATTGAGAAATGAAGATTAGTGTTACTATACATATTCAAATACATATTATATACATGTATCAAAAAGACCGAACATATAACAAGGGAGGTCGACGGAACAGTGTAATATTTTACATGGGAAGAGGATCTGTACATTAATAGACATACATAATGTCCAAATGAACCAGATTGTGTACACCTAGGACAAACAGTATTCTAAACTTTACCCAGATTAAGAAAATTTTAAAAACCAAGAAGAAGTAATGAGACATAAACTTATGGGGATTTCTCCTGGCAAATTCCATTCTAATTTACAACCTAGGACAATGACTTCCAGAAAGGCTCTGCTGCCCTAGAACCAGGACTGGGGAATGGAGAAATGCTACCTCCTTGTGGACGTTTCCCACAACAGCAGCTTTGAACCCACTGCAAAAGGTCACTAAATTTTCACCAACTTGCAGTTCTGTAAATTGCGCCTGGCCTCCAGAAAATTTCTGGGGTCAAAAATCGACCAAAAAATTCAGAAGAGGGCAACCTTCGAAGAAGACAATTTCAAGAGCTATATTGTACTCACGGTTTTTTTCTTTTAAGAGAAAAGAAAAAGGCGTAGGAATATGATGAATTTTAAAAATTTTCATGACATGCATACCCATATTACAAAACCCTATC